>NC_139344.1:490990248-490992748 GCF_055883805.1 Amblyomma maculatum
CGTCGGGACCTTCCTGTGGAAAGCCACAGCTGTGCTTGTTCCGGGGGCTTCGTGCCCGAGGTTCTTGCTTCGGCCGGCAGAAAACAGCCAACTCAGAACTGGCACGGACCGAGGGAATCCGACTGTCTAATTAAAACAAAGCATTGCGATGGCCGTTGATCGGTGCTTGACGCAATGTGATTTCTGCCCAGTGCTCTGAATGTCAACGTGAAGAAATTCAAAAAAGCGCGGGTAAACGGCGGGAGTAACTATGACTCTCTTGTGGCTAACTATGACTCTCTTGTCCTATGATCGCCAGACAGGTGAAAAAGCAACGCCGTGCGGATCACACAACCCGCTAGGACAAGCCCTACATTTTCCTGTCCCGAGCTTCAAAATACCGCCATTAGTAACGGCCGGACGCTTGAATAACCACGGAGGGTCGCCAGCCTAGTCCAAAAGGGATGACTGGGGCAGGCAAGCCGTTGGAGTAGAGCGTCAGGCAACTTCGTTATCGGAGGTATGAATCGGTTGAAGCAACAGGGAGACGGACAGGTAGTGTAGTGGGGAGATAAGATACAGACCATCGGTCTCCGTTGTCAAGTTACTGCTTGGGGAAAATGCGAAGCACCACTCACATATGGGTTGGAGGAACGGGGTTTCCATCACCTGTATGGTCACCTGGGAGTGCTATAGCTATACCCAAGTCGATGTCATCTTCACCTCCCCGTGGTGCCCGCCGGGGCCTGCAAACACCGTAGGCTGCCGAGAAAGATGACAAGCAGAGCTAACCAAGCACTGAGCCTATGGGTCTCGACCAGTGGGCGCTTTGGTTAGATCCAGGAGCGCCGTTCAACGGCAGGGCTCCTAGGTTACTCTGTGGTTCTTTGGGTGAACGGGGCTAGTTCGGCCTATGCCTGGTGGGGCTCTTGCTGTGTGCCTGGAGCTTCGCTGGGTGCTTTGACTAGATCCACGGAGGAGTGAGTCGGCACTCTCCCGATTGGTAACCCTGAACACCCGTGATAGATACAATGGCTGGAAACCGCTTGACCGACCAGGGATAACACTGAATACGAGGCTGAGGGGCGGAATCACACGCACACCCACGAGGGTGCCCCTGCCACCCACAGGGTGACGGGGGAGGCACTGTGAATGTTCCGAAGCTCGGTAAAGAGCGCCCCACCTATGTGAAATCATGCTAGTCCAACAGCGCTCGCCAGAGGAGTGGTGGGTTAGTGGGCCGATTGAGCTTAGAGGTGTCACTCACGGCTACCACTGATTTCACAGAGGGCCAACTGGCACCGTTTGGGAGGTGTTTTTTTGACCAGCCAGGAGAGAGAAGGCATGGTTTTTCACCTTCATTTATCGGGCCAGGGCAACGGCTACGCAAGGAACCCACAAAGGGTGTAGCCGGGAGGTGCATTGCGAGGGAGTGGGCTCAGGTTTGTTTTAAGCCCGGGCAATGTACCTCCACATATGGCGCCCTCTTATCGGGCACAAGGGGCAATAGCAGAACGCCCTCCCCGAAGTCCTGTGTGCCAAACGTGCGGTGTAATCGGGTTGATGGGGTTGCCATCCCCTCGACCTTAAAGCACTTGGCCAGGACATTCAAAGAAAACAAAAAGAAAGCGGCCGCCGAGTGGCGGTCGCACCAAGTCTGGAAAGGGAGGACGCGCAAACCCCCAGTGGGAGCACTGGGGGGTCCGACGCCCCCCCTGTGAATGATGGACGGTCATGCTCTGTCTTCGGTGATAGTTCGTCTGCTTCATCGGATCTATGCCAGCAGGATTCTCGGAGATGTGAAACTGGACGTACGTCAGAGGGCTTTTATACCTGTCGATGGGTGCGCCGAAAACGTCGTAATTCTGGCCACAGCGCTGGAGGAGGCCAAAAGCCGAATCCGGCCGCTTCGTATGGCGTCAGTGGACGTAGCCAAGGCGTTTGACAGGGTGAACCTAGCAGCCATCCTGAGAGGGCTCAGGAGGAAAGGGATTGCTGAGGAATTTGTAGGGTACATTGAGTCATTCTACATGGCGTCGAGTACAGTGCTCACCTATGGTGACGAAAGTCTGCTAGTGAAGCCAACCGTAGGAGTACGGCAAGGCGATCCGCTGTCCCCGCTGCTGTTTAATTTGGTGGTGGACGAATGGTTGGAGACCTTAGACCCAAACATTAAGTTCGTCGGTGCGACGGTAGAGGTAAATGCCATGGCATTTGCTGATGACATCGTCGTAATGGCAACTACGCCTGAAGGGCTGCAGGAGCAGTTGAGCAGCCTCGAAGGTTTCTTGGTTGAGCGTGGGTTGCAGCTGAATGCCGCCAAGTCACTATCCCTCACTTTGTTACCGAGTGGGAGAAGGAAGGTGGTAAAGCTTGATACCACCAACACCTATTACTTGCATGGTGAGTCCATACCGAAGGCCGACACAGCCAGTAGCTGGCGATACCTGGGAGTACGTTACACGGCATCGGGATTGGAGAAAGCTCGCATCGACACGGAGGTGAAGGATCTGCTGACCAG
>NC_139344.1:490997748-491000248 GCF_055883805.1 Amblyomma maculatum
CGAGGCGCTCCGGGAGGAGGAGTAGTGCGGCAAAGCCACCGTTGTTCCACGCAGACAAGGCAGACGCAGCTGCGAAAGGGCACTTTTTTTTCTCTCTCTCTCTCTCATGCCGCATACAAACGTGTCGCACGCACGAGAAAAAAAAATATACCGAACATTAAACGAGGCAAAAAATACCATTTTTTTACACGAATGGCCATCTTTTAGCGCACACACAAGAAAACAAAAGAAAGAAATCGTGTTTTGTGCAAAGTGCAAGAGACCTTTTTGTTCAGCGATGAATCCGAATCGCCGTTTTCTTTTTGTTTCGCATTTCCGAAGTTTGCAGAAGATTTTCTAAACCCCCTTAACCGCGGTTTGCGAGAGGTAATGCGACAATACCTTTTTACTTTTTTTTTTTTTTTGTAAAGTCCTCTCGAGCTATTTCTAATTACACAGGCGCAAAGTTTGCTCACAAAAGTGGCTGTGTGGCACTTTCTCCAGTTTTATTGCATAAAAAAAAAATTTCTTTTTGTGTGTGTGTGTGTGTGTGTGTGTGCGTGTGCGTGCGTCGGGAGGCAGTTTTACTCACTTCACTCCCTTCAGCAGCTGAATTTAGTGGTAAAGAATCTGCGAGAAACCGCGACAAACTTGAGGCAGCACTACGAATGTTGCAAATGTTGCCTGCAATATTGCAATATTCAATTCGCTGAAAACATTTAAAAATTTACGCATCGCTAATGGAAGCAGTTCGCTTCCATTAGCGGCTTTCCCGCGCTAAGCTTTGGCGACGACTCGTCCCTCGATCAAGACGTCGCGCGGACGCGCCTTTGTTACAACACTTCTTTAGGCGCAACGAGCTCCAGGAAGAAAAAAAAAAAACTGCAAAAACGTTCTATCTCCCTACCCGATATCGCCCCGGCAGACGCGGTTTAGGAAAGCGACCGGCTGAGTATTATTTACACCCTTCTTGCCTTTTCGGGGCGAATTGATTTCGAAGGCTCAAATAAACAATTTCAACCTAGTTTCTCTGTCAGGACCGCTGTTTTACATCATGATCGCGGTGCATTTGTTGCATAAGTTTTCGCACCACTTCTTTAGGCGCAACGAGCTCCATGCAAAAACTGAGCTGCGGCGACGCCGCTCTATCTCCCTACGCGATATCGCCCCGGCAGACGCCCTTCACAGTTCTCCTCTTGTGGTCCGACTTCAGAGGTTTTGAGAAAACGCGGGTAAACTAGCGACGTGAACTAGCGACCAGCATGAAGGGCTCGATGCCATTTTAATGCAGAAAGCATTTAAAAATCTACACAAATCTAATTAAGCGCGTGAAAAAATATTAAAAGGACGTGAAAATTGGTCCCATTTGGTCCCAAAATTGGTCCCCGATCAAGACTTGACGCGGACGGACGGCACGCGTTTGCTACAACAGCTTTCGCGTCCCTTTTCTAGTCGCAACGAGCTCCATGGAGAAAGAAATGGCAAGGTGTACTGCGGCAAAGCCGCTCTATCTCCCTACGCGATATCGCCCCGGCAGACGCGGTTTGGAAAAGCGGCCCGCAGTTCGTCCCAGAGTATTATTCACACCCTTCTTGACGTTTCAATGCGAATTGATTTCGATGGCCCCAATAAACAATTTCCTTCACTGTATTTTTACGAATCGCTGGACACTCAACAGCCAAGTTTCTGCTCTGAGGACTAATTAAGCGACCGCTGTTTAACATGCGGTGAGACTGGAAACTTTAGAAAATTACGGATGTGTAACTGTGGAGTGAACCTTGCCGGCTCGTAAATAAATTCGTGTTTGTTAATTCCAATGCTAAATTTCTTACGATTTACGCATTTACTGGGATGCTGGCCAGGGCCGTACTTTTTTTTTTTTTTAACAACTTTATTCGTATGTGCGGAATTGGTGACAAGTGGCAATCGCAACAGTTCTTGTATACATTGAAAATGCTTTTTCTGTGTCTTTGTGTGTGTATCGAGAGGCAGTTCTACTCAATTCACAGTTCTCCTCCCACACTAGGCGACTTGTGGTCCGATTTCAGTGGTAAACAGGCTTTGAGAAAACGCGGATAAACGACGGGAGTAACAAAATTTCCCCTCTCGCCGTACGTGAACTAGCGACGAGCATGAAAGGTTCGATGCCATTTTAATGCTGCGAGCGTTTAAAAATTACGCAAATCTAATTCAACGCGTGAAGAAATATTAAAAGAACGTGAAAATTGGTCCCATTCGCAAGATTAGGCTGCTTTAAGTCGGCTTTTCCGCGCTACACTTTTGCGACGACTCGTCCCCCGATCGAGACTTGACGCGGACGAATGGTACGCGTTTGCTACAACAGCTCTGGCGCCTTTTCTTTAGTCGCAACGAGCTCCATAGAGAAAGAAATGGCAAGGTGTGCTGCGGCAAAGCCGCTCTATCTCCCTACGCGATATCGCCCCGGCAGACGCGGTTTTGAAAAGCGGCCCGCAGTACGTCCCAGAGTATTATTTTGCACCCTTCTTGACGGTTCAATGCG
>NC_139344.1:491002748-491020248 GCF_055883805.1 Amblyomma maculatum
TGAAGAAATATTAAAAGGGCGTGAAAATTGGTCCCATTCGCAAGATTAGGCTGCTTTAAGTCGGCTTTTCCGCGCTACACTTTTGCGACGACTCGTCCCCCGATCGAGACTTGACGCGGACGAATGGTACGCGTTTGCTACAATAGCTCTGGCGCCTTTTTTTTAGTCGCAACGAGCTCCATAGAGAAAGAAATGGCAAGGTGTGCTGCGGCAAAGCCGCTCTATCTCCCTACGCGATATCGCCCCGGCAGACGCGGTTTGGAAAAGCGGCCCGCAGTTTGTCCCAGAGTATTATTTACACCCTTCTTGACGTTTCAATGCGAATTGATTTCGATGGCCCCAATAAACAATTTCCTTCATTGTATTTTTACGCATCGCTGGACACTCAACAGCCGAGTTTCTGCTCTGAGAAATAATTAAGCGACCGCATGCTTAACATGCGGTGAGACTGGAAACTTAAGAAAATTACCGATGTGTAACTGTGGAGTGAACCTTGCCGGCTTGTAAATAAATTCGTGCTTTTTAATTCCAATGCTAAATTTCTTACGATATGCACATTTACTGGGATGCTAGCCAGGGGCGTATTTTTTTTTTTTTTAACAACCTTATTGTATGTGCGGAATCGGTGACAAGTGGCAATCGCAACAGTTTTTGTATACAGTGAAAATGCTTTTTCTCTCTGCGTGTGTGTGTGTGTGTGGAGAGGCAGTTCTACTCCCTTCACTGTTCTCCTCCCACACTAGGCGACTTGTGGTCGGATTTCAGTAGTAAACAGGCTTTGAGAAAACGCGGGTAAACGACGGGAGTAACAAAGTTTCCCCTCTCGCCGTACGTGAACTAGCGACGAGCATGACAGGTTCGATGCCATATTATTGCTGCAAGCGTTTAAAAATTACGCAAATCGAATTCAACGCGTGAAGAAATATTAAAAGAACGTGAAAATTGGTCCCATTCGCAATATTAGGCTGCTTTAAGTCGGCTTTTCCGCGCTACGCTTTTGCGACGCTTTTGCGTCCCCCGATCGAGACTTGACGCGGACGAATCGTACGCGTTTGCTACAATAGCTCTGGCGCCTTTTTTTTAGTCGCAACGAGCTCCATAGAGAAAGAAATGGCAAGGTGTGCTGCGGCAAAGCCGCTCTATCTCCCTACGCGATTTCGCCCCGGCAGACGCGGTTTGGAAAAGCGGCCCGCAGTACGTCCCAGAGTATTATTTACACCCTTCTTGACGGTTCAATGCGAACTGATTTCGAAGGCCCCAATAAACAATTTCCTTCACTGTATTTTTACGCAGCGCTGGACACTCAACAGCCAAGTTTCTGCTCTTAGGACTAATTAGGCGACCGCTGTTTAACATGCGGTGAGACTGGAAACTTAAGAAGAAAGAACTGAGGAGCGAACCTTGCCGGCTCGTAAATAAATCCGTGCTTTTTAATTCCAATGCTAAATTTCTTACGATATGCACATTTACTGGGATGCTGGCCAGGGGCGTATTTTTTTTTTTAACAACTTTATTGTATGTGCGGAATTGGTGACAAGTGGCAATCGCAACAGTTTTTGTATACAGTGAAAATGCTTTTTCTCTCTGCGTGTGTGTGTGTGGAGAGGCAGTTCTACGCCCTTCACAGCTCTCCTCCCACACTAGGCGACTTGTGGTCCGATTTCAGGGGTAAACAGGCTTTGAGAAAACGCGGGTAAACGACGGGAGTAACAACATTTTCCCTCTCGCCGTGCGTGAACTAGCGACGAGCATGACAGGTTCGATGCCATATTATTGCTGCAAGCGTTTAAAAATTACGCAAATCGAATTCAACGCGTGAAGAAATATTAAAAGAACGTGAAAATTGGTCCCGTTCGCAATATTAGGCTGCTTTAAGTCGGCTTTTCCGCGCTACGCTTTTGCGACGCTTTTGCGTCCCCCGATCGAGACTTGACGCGGACGAATCGTACGCGTTTGCTACATACAATAGCTCTGGCGCCTTTTTTTTAGTCGCAACGAGCTCCGTAGAGAAAGAAATGGCAAGGTGTGCTGCGGCAAAGCCGCTCTATCTCCCTACGCGATATCGCCCCGGCAGACGCGGTTTGGAAAAGCGGCCCTCAGTACGTCCCAGAGTATTATTTACACCCTTCCTGACGTTTCAATCCGAACTGATTTCGAAGGCCCCAATAAACAATTTCCTTCACTGTATTTTTACGCAGCGCTGGACACTCAACAGCCAAGTTTTTGCTCTCAGGACTAGTTAAGCGACCGCTGTTTAACATGCGGTGAGACTGGAAACTTAAGAAGAAAGAACTGTGGAGCGAACCTTGCCGGCTCGTAAATAAATCCGTGCTTTTTAATTCCAATGCTAAATTTCTTACGATATGCACATTTACTGGGATGCTGGCCAGGGGCGTATTTTTTTTTTTAACAACTTTATTCGTATGTGCGGAATTGGTGACAAGTGGCAATCGCAACAGTTTTTGTATACAGTGAAAATGCTTTTTCTCTCTGCGTGTGTGTGTGTGGAGAGGCAGTTCTACTCCCTTCACAGTTCTCCTCCCACACTAGGCGACTTGTGGTCCGATTTCAGTAGTAAACAGGCTTTGAGAAAACGCGGGTAAACGACGGGAGTAACAAAATTTCCCCTCTCGCCGTACGTGAACTAGCGACGAGCATGACAGGTTCGATGCCATATTATTGCTGCAAGCGTTTAAAAATTACGCAACTCGAATTCAACGCGTGAAGAAATATTAAAAGAACGTGAAAATTGGTCCCATTCGCAATATTAGGCTGCTTTAAGTCGGCTTTTCCGCGCTACGCTTTTGCGACGCTTTTGCGTCCCCCGATCGAGACTTGACGCGGACGAATCGTACGCGTTTGCTACAATAGCTCTGGCGCCTTTTTTTTTAGTCGCAACGAGCTCCATAGAGAAAGAAATGGCAAGGTGTGCTGCGGCAAAGCCGCTCTATCTCCCTACGCGATTTCGCCCCGGCAGACGCGGTTTGGAAAAGCGGCCCGCAGTACGTCCCAGAGTATTATTTACACCCTTCCTGACGTTTCAATCCGAACTGATTTCGAAGGCCCCAATAAACAATTTATTTTATTGTATTTTAATGCAGCGCTGGACACTCAACAGCCAAGTTTTTGCTCTCAGGACTAGTTAAGCGACCGCTGTTTAACATGCGGTGAGACTGGAAACTTAAGAAGAAAGAACTGTGGAGCGAACCTTGCCGGCTCGTAAATAAATCCGTGCTTTTTAATTCCAATGCTAAATTTCTTACGATATGCAAATTTACTGGGATGCTGGCCAGGGGCGTATTTTTTTTTTTTAACAACTTTATTCGTATGTGCGGAATTGGTGACAAGTGGCAATCGCAACAGTTTTTGTATACAGTGAAAATGCTTTTTCTCTCTGCGTGTGTGTGTGTGGAGAGGCAGTTCTACTCCCTTCACAGTTCTCCTCCCACACTAGGCGACTTGTGGTCCGATTTCAGTAGTAAACAGGCTTTGAGAAAACGCGGGTAAACGACGGGAGTAACAAAATTTCCCCTCTCGCCGTACGTGAACTAGCGACGAGCATGACAGGTTCGATGCCATATTATTGCTGCAAGCGTTTAAAAATTACGCAAATCGAATTCAACGCGTGAAGAAATATTAAAAGAACGTGAAAATTGGTCCCATTCGCAATATTAGGCTGCTTTAAGTCGGCTTTTCCGCGCTACGCTTTTGCGACGCTTTTGCGTCCCCCGATCGAGACTTGACGCGGACGAATCGTACGCGTTTGCTACAATAGCTCTGGCGCCTTTTTTTTTAGTCGCAACGAGCTCCATAGAGAAAGAAATGGCAAGGTGTGCTGCGGCAAAGCCGCTCTATCTCCCTACGCGATTTCGCCCCGGCAGACGCGGTTTGGAAAAGCGGCCCGCAGTACGTCCCAGAGTATTATTTACACCCTTCTTGACGGTTCAATGCGAACTGATTTCGAAGGCCCCAATAAACAATTTCCTTCACTGTATTTTTACGCAGCGCTGGACACTCAACAGCCAAGTTTCTGCTCTTAGGACTAATTAAGCGACCGCTGTTTAACATGCGGTGAGACTGGAAACTTAAGAAGAAAGAACTGTGGAGCGAACCTTGCCGGCTCGTAAATAAATCCGTGCTTTTTAATTCCAATGCTAAATTTCTTACGATATGCACATTTACTGGGATGCTGGCCAGGGGCGTATTTTTTTTTTAACAACTTTATTGTATGTGCGGAATTGGTGACAAGTGGCAATCGCAACAGTTTTTGTATACAGTGAAAATGCTTTTTCTCTCTGCGTGTGTGTGTGTGGAGAGGCAGTTCTACTCCCTTCACAGTTCTCCTCCCACACTAGGCGACTTGTGGTCCGATTTCAGTAGTAAACAGGCTTTGAGAAAACGCGGGTAAACGACGGGAGTAACAAAATTTCCCCTCTCGCCGTGCGTGAACTAGCGACGAGCATGACAGGTTCGATGCCATATTATTGCTGCAAGCGTTTAAAAATTACGCAAATCGAATTCAACGCGTGAAGAAATATTAAAAGAACGTGAAAATTAGTCCCGTTCGCAATATTAGGCTGCTTTAAGTCGGCTTTTCCGCGCTACGCTTTTGCGACGCTTTTGCGTCCCCCGATCGAGACTTGACGCGGACGAATCGTACGCGTTTGCTACATACAATAGCTCTGGCGCCTTTTTTTTAGTCGCAACGAGCTCCGTAGAGAAAGAAATGGCAAGGTGTGCTGCGGCAAAGCCGCTCTATCTCCCTACGCGATATCGCCCCGGCAGACGCGGTTTGGAAAAGCGGCCCGCAGTACGTCCCAGAGTATTATTTACACCCTTCCTGACGTTTCAATCCGAACTGATTTCGAAGGCCCCAATAAACAATTTCCTTCACTGTATTTTTACGCAGCGCTGGACACTCAACAGCCAAGTTTTTGCTCTCAGGACTAGTTAAGCGACCGCTGTTTAACATGCGGTGAGACTGGAAACTTAAGAAGAAAGAACTGTGGAGCGAACCTTGCCGGCTCGTAAATAAATCCGTGCTTTTTAATTCCAATGCTAAATTTCTTACGATATGCACATTTACTGGGATGCTGGCCAGGGGCGTATTTTTTTTTTTAACAACTTTATTCGTATGTGCGGAATTGGTGACAAGTGGCAATCGCAACAGTTTTTGTATACAGTGAAAATGCTTTTTCTCTCTGCGTGTGTGTGTGTGGAGAGGCAGTTCTACTCCCTTCACAGTTCTCCTCCCACACTAGGCGACTTGTGGTCCGATTTCAGTAGTAAACAGGCTTTGAGAAAACGCGGGTAAACGACGGGAGTAACAAAATTTCCCCTCTCGCCGTACGTGAACTAGCGACGAGCATGACAGGTTCGATGCCATATTATTGCTGCAAGCGTTTAAAAATTACGCAAATCGAATTCAACGCGTGAAGAAATATTAAAAGAACGTGAAAATTCGTCCCATTCGCAATATTAGGCTGCTTTAAGTCGGCTTTTCCGCGCTACGCTTTTGCGACGCTTTTGCGTCCCCCGATCGAGACTTGACGCGGACGAATCGTACGCGTTTGCTACAATAGCTCTGGCGCCTTTTTTTTAGTCGCAACGAGCTCCATAGAGAAAGAAATGGCAAGGTGTGCTGCGGCAAAGCCGCTCTATCTCCCTACGCGATTTCGCCCCGGCAGACGCGGTTTGGAAAAGCGGCCCGCAGTACGTCCCAGAGTATTATTTACACCCTTCTTGACGGTTCAATGCGAACTGATTTCGAAGGCCCCAATAAACAATTTCCTTCACTGTATTTTTACGCAGCGCTGGACACTCAACAGCCAAGTTTCTGCTCTTAGGACTAATTAAGCGACCGCTGTTTAACATGCGGTGAGACTGGAAACTTAAGAAGAAAGAACTGTGGAGCGAACCTTGCCGGCTCGTAAATAAATCCGTGCTTTTTAATTCCAATGCTAAATTTCTTACGATATGCACATTTACTGGGATGCTGGCCAGGGGCGTATTTTTTTTTTTAACAACTTTATTGTATGTGCGGAATTGGTGACAAGTGGCAATCGCAACAGTTTTTGTATACAGTGAAAATGCTTTTTCTGTCTGCGTGTGTGTGTGTGGAGAGGCAGTTCTACTCCCTTCACAGTTCTCCTCCCACACTAGGCGACTTGTGGTCCGATTTCAGTAGTAAACAGGCTTTGAGAAAACGCGGGTAAACGACGGGAGTAACAAAATTTCCCCTCTCGCCGTGCGTGAACTAGCGACGAGCATGACAGGTTCGATGCCATATTATTGCTGCAAGCGTTTAAAAATTACGCAAATCGAATTCAACGCGTGAAGAAATATTAAAAGAACGTGAAAATTGGTCCCGTTCGCAATATTAGGCTGCTTTAAGTCGGCTTTTCCGCGCTACGCTTTTGCGACGCTTTTGCGTCCCCCGATCGAGACTTGACGCGGACGAATCGTACGCGTTTGCTACATACAATAGCTCTGGCGCCTTTTTTTTAGTCGCAACGAGCTCCGTAGAGAAAGAAATGGCAAGGTGTGCTGCGGCAAAGCCGCTCTATCTCCCTACGCGATATCGCCCCGGCAGACGCGGTTTGGAAAAGCGGCCCTCAGTACGTCCCAGAGTATTATTTACACCCTTCCTGACGTTTCAATCCGAACTGATTTCGAAGGCCCCAATAAACAATTTCCTTCACTGTATTTTTACGCAGCGCTGGACACTCAACAGCCAAGTTTTTGCTCTCAGGACTAGTTAAGCGACCGCTGTTTAACATGCGGTGAGACTGGAAACTTAAGAAGAAAGAACTGTGGAGCGAACCTTGCCGGCTCGTAAATAAATCCGTGCTTTTTAATTCCAATGCTAAATTTCTTACGATATGCACATTTACTGGGATGCTGGCCAGGGGCGTATTTTTTTTTTAACAACTTTATTCGTATGTGCGGAATTGGTGACAAGTGGCAATCGCAACAGTTTTTGTATACAGTGAAAATGCTTTTTCTCTCTGCGTGTGTGTGTGTGGAGAGGCAGTTCTACTCCCTTCACAGTTCTCCTCCCACACTAGGCGACTTGTGGTCCGATTTCAGTAGTAAACAGGCTTTGAGAAAACGCGGGTAAACGACGGGAGTAACAAAATTTCCCCTCTCGCCGTACGTGAACTAGCGACGAGCATGACAGGTTCGATGCCATATTATTGCTGCAAGCGTTTAAAAATTACGCAACTCGAATTCAACGCGTGAAGAAATATTAAAAGAACGTGAAAATTGGTCCCATTCGCAATATTAGGCTGCTTTAAGTCGGCTTTTCCGCGCTACGCTTTTGCGACGCTTTTGCGTCCCCCGATCGAGACTTGACGCGGACGAATCGTACGCGTTTGCTACAATAGCTCTGGCGCCTTTTTTTTTAGTCGCAACGAGCTCCATAGAGAAAGAAATGGCAAGGTGTGCTGCGGCAAAGCCGCTCTATCTCCCTACGCGATTTCGCCCCGGCAGACGCGGTTTGGAAAAGCGGCCCGCAGTACGTCCCAGAGTATTATTTACACCCTTCCTGACGTTTCAATCCGAACTGATTTCGAAGGCCCCAATAAACAATTTATTTTATTGTATTTTAATGCAGCGCTGGACACTCAACAGCCAAGTTTTTGCTCTCAGGACTAGTTAAGCGACCGCTGTTTAACATGCGGTCAGACTGGAAACTTAAGAAGAAAGAACTGTGGAGCGAACCTTGCCGGCTCGTAAATAAATCCGTGCTTTTTAATTCCAATGCTAAATTTCTTACGATATGCACATTTACTGGGATGCTGGCCAGGGGCGTATTTTTTTTTTTTAACAACTTTATTCGTATGTGCGGAATTGGTGACAAGTGGCAATCGCAACAGTTTTTGTATACAGTGAAAATGCTTTTTCTCTCTGCGTGTGTGTGTGTGGAGAGGCAGTTCTACTCCCTTCACAGTTCTCCTCCCACACTAGGCGACTTGTGGTCCGATTTCAGTAGTAAACAGGCTTTGAGAAAACGCGGGTAAACGACGGGAGTAACAAAATTTCCCCTCTCGCCGTACGTGAACTAGCGACGAGCATGACAGGTTCGATGCCATATTATTGCTGCAAGCGTTTAAAAATTACGCAAATCGAATTCAACGCGTGAAGAAATATTAAAAGAACGTGAAAATTGGTCCCATTCGCAATATTAGGCTGCTTTAAGTCGGCTTTTCCGCGCTACGCTTTTGCGACGCTTTTGCGTCCCCCGATCGAGACTTGACGCGGACGAATCGTACGCGTTTGCTACAATAGCTCTGGCGCCTTTTTTTTTAGTCGCAACGAGCTCCATAGAGAAAGAAATGGCAAGGTGTGCTGCGGCAAAGCCGCTCTATCTCCCTACGCGATTTCGCCCCGGCAGACGCGGTTTGGAAAAGCGGCCCGCAGTACGTCCCAGAGTATTATTTACACCCTTCTTGACGGTTCAATGCGAACTGATTTCGAAGGCCCCAATAAACAATTTCCTTCACTGTATTTTTACGCAGCGCTGGACACTCAACAGCCAAGTTTCTGCTCTTAGGACTAATTAAGCGACCGCTGTTTAACATGCGGTGAGACTGGAAACTTAAGAAGAAAGAACTGTGGAGCGAACCTTGCCGGCTCGTAAATAAATCCGTGCTTTTTAATTCCAATGCTAAATTTCTTACGATATGCACATTTACTGGGATGCTGGCCAGGGGCGTATTTTTTTTTTTAACAACTTTATTGTATGTGCGGAATTGGTGACAAGTGGCAATCGCAACAGTTTTTGTATACAGTGAAAATGCTTTTTCTCTCTGCGTGTGTGTGTGTGGAGAGGCAGTTCTACTCCCTTCACAGTTCTCCTCCCACACTAGGCGACTTGTGGTCCGATTTCAGTAGTAAACAGGCTTTGAGAAAACGCGGGTAAACGACGGGAGTAACAAAATTTCCCCTCTCGCCGTGCGTGAACTAGCGACGAGCATGACAGGTTCGATGCCATATTATTGCTGCAAGCGTTTAAAAATTACGCAAATCGAATTCAACGCGTGAAGAAATATTAAAAGAACGTGAAAATTGGTCCCGTTCGCAATATTAGGCTGCTTTAAGTCGGCTTTTCCGCGCTACGCTTTTGCGACGCTTTTGCGTCCCCCGATCGAGACTTGACGCGGACGAATCGTACGCGTTTGCTACATACAATAGCTCTGGCGCCTTTTTTTTAGTCGCAACGAGCTCCGTAGAGAAAGAAATGGCAAGGTGTGCTGCGGCAAAGCCGCTCTATCTCCCTACGCGATATCGCCCCGGCAGACGCGGTTTGGAAAAGCGGCCCGCAGTACGTCCCAGAGTATTATTTACACCCTTCCTGACGTTTCAATCCGAACTGATTTCGAAGGCCCCAATAAACAATTTCCTTCACTGTATTTTTACGCAGCGCTGGACACTCAACAGCCAAGTTTTTGCTCTCAGGACTAGTTAAGCGACCGCTGTTTAACATGCGGTGAGACTGGAAACTTAAGAAGAAAGAACTGTGGAGCGAACCTTGCCGGCTCGTAAATAAATCCGTGCTTTTTAATTCCAATGCTAAATTTCTTACGATATGCACATTTACTGGGATGCTGGCCAGGGGCGTATTTTTTTTTTTAACAACTTTATTCGTATGTGCGGAATTGGTGACAAGTGGCAATCGCAACAGTTTTTGTATACAGTGAAAATGCTTTTTCTCTCTGCGTGTGTGTGTGTGGAGAGGCAGTTCTACTCCCTTCACAGTTCTCCTCCCACACTAGGCGACTTGTGGTCCGATTTCAGTAGTAAACAGGCTTTGAGAAAACGCGGGTAAACGACGGGAGTAACAAAATTTCCCCTCTCGCCGTACGTGAACTAGCGACGAGCATGACAGGTTCGATGCCATATTATTGCTGCAAGCGTTTAAAAATTACGCAAATCGAATTCAACGCGTGAAGAAATATTAAAAGAACGTGAAAATTCGTCCCATTCGCAATATTAGGCTGCTTTAAGTCGGCTTTTCCGCGCGACGCTTTTGCGACGCTTTTGCGTCCCCCGATCGAGAGTTGACGCGGACGAATCGTACGCGTTTGCTACAATAGCTCTGGCGCCTTTTTTTTTTTAGTCGCAACGAGCTCCATAGAGAAAGAAATGGCAAGGTGTGCTGCGGCAAAGCCGCTCTATCTTCCTACGCGATTTCGCCCCGGCAGACGCGGTTTGGAAAAGCGGCCCGCAGTACGTCCCAGAGTATTATTTACACCCTTCCTGACGTTTCAATCCGAACTGATTTCGAAGGCCCCAATAAACAATTTCCTTCACTGTATTTTTACGCAGCGCTGGACACTCAACAGCCAAGTTTTTGCTCTCAGGACTAGTTAAGCGACCGCTGTTTAACATGCGGTGAGACTGGAAACTTAAGAAGAAAGAACTGTGGAGCGAACCTTGCCGGCTCGTAAATAAATCCGTGCTTTTTAATTCCAATGCTAAATTTCTTACGATATGCACATTTACTGGGATGCTGGCCAGGGGCGTATTTTTTTTTTTTAACAACTTTATTCGTATGTGCGGAATTGGTGACAAGTGGCAATCGCAACAGTTTTTGTATACAGTGAAAATGCTTTTTCTCTCTGCGTGTGTGTGTGTGGAGAGGCAGTTCTACTCCCTTCACAGTTCTCCTCCCACACTAGGCGACTTGTGGTCCGATTTCAGTAGTAAACAGGCTTTGAGAAAACGCGGGTAAACGACGGGAGTAACAAAATTTCCCCTCTCGCCGTGCGTGAACTAGCGACGAGCATGACAGGTTCGATGCCATATTATTGCTGCAAGCGTTTAAAAATCTACACAAATCTATTTCAACGCGTGAAAGATATTAAAAGGACGTGAAAATTGGTCCCGTTCGCAAGATTAGGCTGGTTTTAGTCGGCTTTTCCGCGCTACGCTTTTGCGACGACTCGTCCCCCGATTGCGACTTGACGCGGACGAATGGTACGCGTTTGCTACAACAGCTTTCGCGCCGCTTTTTTAGTCGCAACGAGCTCCAACGAGGAAGAAGCGCCAAGGTGCACTGGGGCAAAGCCGCTATGCAGTTTTGAACAGCTTCCCGTGGTACATCTCAGAGTAATTTTTACATGCTGCATCACATTTGAAAGCGAATTGCTTTCGAAGGCCCTATAAACAATTTCTTTTATTATATTTTTTAAATAGGAAATATTATAAAATGCCATTAATATTATGGCTCTCAAATGTTGGCATGATAAAAACGATTTAATGAATGAATTTTCAAGTCACCTGAAAATCTACAGCCCTCGTTTTTTTTTTGTTTTTTTTTTTTCCTCTTTACAACACTGGTACAGAGACAAACAGCTAGCGACCGCTGTAGAAACAACAAAAGCGGGACCTCACAAATTATTGCGGGGGAGATGGCGCGAGCAAAACTTGATTTTTTTATTTTGTGTTCAACAAACTTTTCGCAAGGTGAACCTTTTTCGCGTGCGACTAATCCCTTTCGATTAGTGCCGTGTGGTGAATTCCAAGGGCACGAGACGCATCCGTAAGCTCGATTTCAAAGTAACGAGCCGTGCGGCAAAGCCGAACTTCGCCCCGGCAGACGCGCAAAAAGACCCAAGTAGGTCTGGGTATTTATCGCTGCATATATATAGGGCCCTAGTGGCTCAGGCAACCAAGACATTTTGAAGCGCGCGCTCGAACGGCAAAGTCCAAAAGCTGTTTTGCGCACCCAGCCGGCCGCGAAACGACAAGATTTCGCAATCTCGGAATGAGAGCGGCTGCACAGCTAGGGGTTCATAAACGAGCATTGCTCGACTTCGACCAAAGTTGGGTGAGCGCGTCACCGCCCCGCGCGCGCCGGCGGCAGAGTCCACGACTACGGGCACCGGCGGGGTGCCGCAGCGCGCCGTTGTCGGTTGCGCACGATTCGGCGCTTTCTGCGGCGCAGCCCTTTCGAGCAGGTCCGCGCGCGTGCACCATATTCCACGAGTACGGCCGCGGTCGGGGCGCCGCGGCGCGCCGTTGCAGGTCGCGCACGAGCCAGCGCTTTCTGCGGCGCAGCCCTTTCGAGCAGGCCCGTTCGCGTGCAGCTTAGTCCACGAGTACGGCCGCGGTCGGGGCGGCGCGCCGTTGTAGGTCGCGCAAGAGCCAGCGCTTTCTGCCTGCGCTGCCCTTTCGAGCAGGCCCGCGCAGCATAGTCCACGAGTACGGCCGCGGTCGGGGCGCCGCGATGTGCCGTCGTAGGTCGCGGACGATTCAGTGCCTTCTGGGGCGAAGCCGTTTCGAGCAGGGCCGCTCGTTCGCGGCCGCTGCGGCGCGGCAGGGTGTTCGTGTACGGCCGGCGAGACGCACCACTGTGGGACTGTTTTGCATTGAAGGGCTCACGTTCTCGGTGATCATTTCTCGAGTACGATTGCGGGCGCCGAGCGCGCGACGTGCGCGCACGATTCGCCGTCTACTTTACGGCGGATTTTCCTCGAGTACGGCCAGTCGTTTACCCAGGAAGGTCTGGGCATTTATCGCTGCTATTATATGGGGGTGTAGAGGCGGCGGACCAACACGCTGTCTCGACCCCACGGCATTCGTCTGCAGCCTCATCCGCGTCTGCGATGGGGGCTGGTTGTCGGACGACGCTGTTTCCACTGTGTTTTGAGGTGTGTTCCGTGCTGTCCGGAACTCGATTCCGAGCAAGTGCGCCGAAGACGCGGGCGTGTCCCGTCGTCTGGCGGCTTGGCCGTATCGGCAACGCAGCAAGCGCCGTCCGGTGCACGAACGCCACGGCCTCGTGCCGCGTGCGCACCGGTGAGCGCGTTACAAATGTTTCTGCCCAAAGGCACGTGCTCTCTTGCCGCGCGACGAGATCCGGCCCCACGGGGCGGACGTCGCAGCGAGCTCGAACGACGCACAAAATAAGATGCGTCGCGCGCTGGGGCGCCTAAAGGCGGCCTCGAAAGCGCTGCGACAAAGGCACCCGTGGCGGGGTATTGCCTATGCATCTACCTGGTTGATCCTGCCAGTAATCATATGCTTGTCTCAAAGATTAAGCCATGCATGTCTAAGTACATGCCGAAATAAGGCGAAACCGCGAATGGCTCATTAAATCAGTTATGGTTCCTTAGATCGTTTCTTTCTACTTGGACAACTGTGGCAATTCTAGAGCTAATACATGCATTGAGCCTGAAGGCCTTTGGCTGACGGGCGCTTTTATTAGACCAAGACCCATCGGGTTCTGCCCGTACTCTGTGGTGACTCTGGATAACTTTGTGCTGATCGCATGGCCATGAGCCGGCGACGTTTCTTTCAAGTGTCTGCCTTATCAACTTTCGATGGTAGGTTACTTGCCTACCATGGTTGTTACGGGTAACGGAGAATCAGGGTTCGATTCCGGAGAGGGAGCCTGAGAAACGGCTACCACATCCAAGGAAGGCAGCAGGCGCGCAAATTACCCACTCCCGGCACGGGGAGGTAGTGACGAAAAATAACAATACGGGACTCTTTTGAGGCCCCGTAATTGAAATGAGTACACTCTAAATCCTTTAACGAGGATCAATTGGAGGGCAAGTCTGGTGCCAGCAGCCGCGGTAATTCCAGCTCCAATAGCGTATACTAAAGCTGCTGCGGTTAAAAAGCTCGTAGTTGGATCTCAGTTCCAGACGAGTAGTGCATCTACCCGATGCGACGGCTCGTACTGAACATCATGCCGGTCCTCTCTTGGTGCCCTTCATTGGTGCGTCTCGAGGTGGCCTGCGCTTTTACTTTGAAAAAATTAGAGTGCTCAACGCAGGCGAGTCGCCTGAATAAACTTGCATGGAATAATAGAACAAGACCCTGTTTCTGTTCTGTTGGTTTTTGGAATACGGGGTAATGATTAAGAGGGACAGACGGGGGCATTCGTATTGCGGCGCTAGAGGTGAAATTCTTGGACCGTCGCAAGACGAACTACTGCGAAAGCATTTGCCAAGAATGTTTTCTTTGATCAAGAACGAAAGTCAGAGGTTCGAAGGCGATCAGATACCGCCCTAGTTCTGACCATAAACGATGCCAACCAGCGATCCGCCTGAGTTACTCAAATGACTCGGCGGGCAGCTTCCGGGAAACCAAAGTATTTGGGTTCCGGGGGAAGTATGGTTGCAAAGCTGAAACTTAAAGGAATTGACGGAAGGGCACCACCAGGAGTGGAGCCTGCGGCTTAATTTGACTCAACACGGGAAAACTTACCCGGCCCGGACACTGGGAGGATTGACAGATTGAGAGCTCTTTCTTGATTCGGTGGATGGTGGTGCATGGCCGTTCTTAGTTGGTGGAGCGATTTGTCTGGTTAATTCCGATAACGAACGAGACTCTAGCCTATTAAATAGGTGCGGGGTTCCCAGCACCTTACAACCTTCTTAGAGGGACAAGCGGCTCCTAGCCGCACGAAACAGAGCAATAACAGGTCTGTGATGCCCTTAGATGTCCGGGGCCGCACGCGCGCTACACTGAAGGAAGCAGCGTGTCTTTATCCCTGTCTGAAAAGACTGGGTAACCCGTGGAACTTCTTTCGTGATTGGGATAGGGGCTTGCAATTGTTCCCCTTGAACGAGGAATTCCCAGTAAGCGCGAGTCATAAGCTCGCGTTGATTACGTCCCTGCCCTTTGTACACACCGCCCGTCGCTACTACCGATTGAATGATTTAGTGAGGTCTTCGGACCGATGTCCGGCGCGGCCTTTCGGTTGCGCCGGTCTGTTGGAAAGATGACCAAACTTGATCATTTAGAGGAAGTAAAAGTCGTAACAAGGTTTCCGTAGGTGAACCTGCGGAAGGATCATTACCGGACTGTGCTTGTCACGCCCGGCGCCGCCCCCACTTATAAGCGGGGGATGGCCTTTCACCGCGGAGTTGCGAGATTCTGAAGCCGCTTCTCTGCACAAATTGTTACGCCCAGCGGAGCTCCGTCACCAAGGGATTGTCGGACGGTCGGCTTCCGCGGGTACAAACGGCGTAACGCACCTATGACGGTGGGCTTTCGGTTATCGAAGAACTCATCCGCTTTTTCGAAGCGACGCACGGAGTCTGTGGTGCGGGCCGAGGGAAAGGCCTGCCCGCCGCCAAGGGAACGGCGGCGCTGCTGCGAAGTACGAGAGGAAACGCGGCTCGCTAGCTCTGCTGCGGCTACTTCTTTTTTGCGTCAGAGTCCGTAGCGCAGGCTCAGGGGAAGGCCTGCGCGCCGCCAAGGGAACGGCGGCGCTGCTGCGAAGTACGAGCGGAAACGCTACTCGCTGGCTCTTTTGCAGAGAGTTGCGCAGAGTCGGTAGCGCGGGCCGAGTCAGTGGCCTGCGCGCCGCCAAGGGAACGGCGGCGCTGCGGCGAAGTACGAGAGGAAACGCTGCTCGCTAACTCTGCTGCGAAGCTCTTTGCGTTCGAGTCGGTAGCGCGGGCCGAGGGAAAGGCCTGCGCGCCGCCAAGGGAACGGCGGCGCTGCTGCGAAGTACGAGCGGAAACGCTGCTCGCGGGCTCTTTTGCAAAAGGAGTAAAAGAACGACTCGGAGTCTGTAGCGCGGGCCGAGGGAAAGGTCTGCCCGCTGCCAAGGGAACGGCGGCGCTGCTGCGAAGTACGAGAGGAACCGCAGCTCGCTGGCTCTGGATGTCGTTTGCTTCGTTCAAGGCGTGGTGAACGTCTGACGCTCGCTCGTCGGGCGCGATATTAGGCGCCGTGCCGATGGCGCGAAAGGAGACTTCGGGAACAAAAAGGACGACGGGGTTATAATCCCGCACTCGAACGCATTCGCGGCCTTGAGGTTCTCTCGGGGCTTCGTCCTTCCCGGTTTCCGAGTAGTCTGTCGGTGCGCCACCGAAAAGCCGTCCGAGACACTTGTGGTTGGTGGGCTCCCGTTGCGGGAGTAGTCCGACTGACTCTCTTCTTGCGGATTGTCAAGTACGCGCTGTCCGGCTCCAATGCTGAGCGGTGCGCAAGGCCTCTTATGCGAAGTTGATAGCGGCTCCTTTGTGCAAAAGTGGTAGACGGTGGAGGATGAGATCGCGGCAGCGTGACGTTGATGGAGGTCGGTCCAAGAGGCCACCCATGAGAAGCGTCGCTGTACGGATCTATCCAGGAGCGATCCACCGGAGAGAGAAGGTGCTTGAGAGCGGCGGTCGAAATGTGAACAGCAGTTGTGATGTGAACAGCAGATGACCATGTGAACAGCAGAACTTTTATCAAACCCTTCTACCGTGCTGGTGCGAAACCCCTCTGATGAAACCCAATGGATGACTCTTTCTTGGTTCCTTGATAGTGCGGCGTCATAAGGGGCTCTGTGACGCGCACATGATTTTTTCGCCCATAGCACCGCGGAGAAGGAAAATGGGGACCGCACGCTGCTCACACGCTTCCTCTCGAGTAGCACTATCACTGCACAAGCCTTTTCGCAGAGGCGCAGCGCCCGAGCCGCTTGCAGGCTGGCACAGAGGCCGAACGAAACGCTGCGAGATGTTGCAGGAGTTGGACGAAACTGCGACACTGGAGACCAGGGGAAAAGCCTGGGTGTCTGAAACCCTTTGTTGTACTGTACGGAATTGAACAAACCAAACGCACGACTCTAAGCGGTGGATCACTCGGTTCTCGGGTCGATGAAGAACGCAGCCAGCTGCGAGACTTGGTGTGAATTGCAGGACACACTGAGCACTGATTCTTCGAACGCACATTGCGCCCTTGGGTCTTCCCTTGGGTTCGTCTGTCTGAGGGTCGGATCATATATCAAGAGAGGCGCCGGCGCCCGGGGATGGCGTCGCCGGCGACTCGTTTTGACCGTGTCGGCATCAAGGACGGCTCTGTACGAAACGCCGAAGATCCCTCGAAAGACTTTGCGCAAATTGAGGAGAGACGTGGGTCGAACCCTTGCGCCCGCGCGAAAGGCGGTCGAGTCGGGGTCGCCCTGCGCCACGCTTTGTGCCGAGGGCCGCGCAGGCTGCCAGTTGCGCGTCGTCCGGGCCTCCGAGAGAGGCGATTGCCGCAGGAAGGGATTACCTGCAGTGCGGTCGTTCAAGGGAGACGAGGCCGGAAGGACGAGCGCCAGAGCGGCATTTGCGGGCTGGCCTACGGAGAGAGTGGAAACAAACTTTCCTCGCGAAACGCGAGAGACGGGAGCGCCTGGTCCGGGCACGCCCGCGCGAGAAGAAGGGAGATCTCGCGCCGGGTTGTGCGGGGAAACGACCGGGTGTGAACGCGTTGACGCTAGAGGAGAGTTTGTAGGCGCAGAGGCGCGCGCTGCCGTGCGGCGCGCTAAAGGGATCCTCACGGGCTCCGAGGGAAAGGAGTCTCTCTGCTCAAGCATTGTCTAGTACGGGTCGAACGGACGCGTATCTCGTTACGAGCGTTGTCCGCCGTCGGTCTAAGTGCTTCGCAGTCTCTGTCCCGAAAAAAACTGGGCCACTCCAGTTGGGGCAGGGGCGACGCAAAATCTTTTGTGAAGATGCCCCTACGCCAGGTTGTACGTTCGTCTCTCGCTCGAGGGAAA
>NC_139344.1:491022748-491025248 GCF_055883805.1 Amblyomma maculatum
GGAGTGTGATTTTCGTGCCGGACCGTACCCATATCCGCAGCAGGTCTCCAAGGTGAACAGCCTCTAGTCTCTAGACCAATGTAGGTAAGGGAAGTCGGCAAAACGGATCCGTAACCTTGGGAAAAGGATTGGCTCTGAGGGCTGAGCCGGTCGGGCTGGGGTCCAGAAGCAGGAATGGCACTGCACCGGGACTGGGCGAGGCTCGCCGCCGTAAAAAGCGGTGCGGCCGAGCCCGGACCAGCGTCGGGACCTTCCTGTGGAAAGCCACAGCTGTGCTTGTTCCGGGGGCTTCGTGCCCGAGGTTCTTGCTTCGGCCGGCAGAAAACAGCCAACTCAGAACTGGCACGGACCGAGGGAATCCGACTGTCTAATTAAAACAAAGCATTGCGATGGCCGTTGATCGGTGCTTGACGCAATGTGATTTCTGCCCAGTGCTCTGAATGTCAACGTGAAGAAATTCAAAAAAGCGCGGGTAAACGGCGGGAGTAACTATGACTCTCTTGTGGCTAACTATGACTCTCTTGTCCTATGATCGCCAGACAGGTGAAAAAGCAACGCCGTGCGGATCACACAACCCGCTAGGACAAGCCCTACATTTTCCTGTCCCGAGCTTCAAAATACCGCCATTAGTAACGGCCGGACGCTTGAATAACCACGGAGGGTCGCCAGCCTAGTCCAAAAGGGATGACTGGGGCAGGCAAGCCGTTGGAGTAGAGCGTCAGGCAACTTCGTTATCGGAGGTATGAATCGGTTGAAGCAACAGGGAGACGGACAGGTAGTGTAGTGGGGAGATAAGATACAGACCATCGGTCTCCGTTGTCAAGTTACTGCTTGGGGAAAATGCGAAGCACCACTCACATATGGGTTGGAGGAACGGGGTTTCCATCACCTGTATGGTCACCTGGGAGTGCTATAGCTATACCCAAGTCGATGTCATCTTCACCTCCCCGTGGTGCCCGCCGGGGCCTGCAAACACCGTAGGCTGCCGAGAAAGATGACAAGCAGAGCTAACCAAGCACTGAGCCTATGGGTCTCGACCAGTGGGCGCTTTGGTTAGATCCAGGAGCGCCGTTCAACGGCAGGGCTCCTAGGTTACTCTGTGGTTCTTTGGGTGAACGGGGCTAGTTCGGCCTATGCCTGGTGGGGCTCTTGCTGTGTGCCTGGAGCTTCGCTGGGTGCTTTGACTAGATCCACGGAGGAGTGAGTCGGCACTCTCCCGATTGGTAACCCTGAACACCCGTGATAGATACAATGGCTGGAAACCGCTTGACCGACCAGGGATAACACTGAATACGAGGCTGAGGGGCGGAATCACACGCACACCCACGAGGGTGCCCCTGCCACCCACAGGGTGACGGGGGAGGCACTGTGAATGTTCCGAAGCTCGGTAAAGAGCGCCCCACCTATGTGAAATCATGCTAGACCAACAGCGCTCGCCAGAGGAGTGGTGGGTTAGTGGGCCGATTGAGCTTAGAGGTGTCACTCACGGCTACCACTGATTTCACAGAGGGCCAACTGGCACCGTTTGGGAGGTGTTTTTTTGACCAGCCAGGAGAGAGAAGGCATGGTTTTTCACCTTCATTTATCGGGCCAGGGCAACGGCTACGCAAGGAACCCACAAAGGGTGTAGCCGGGAGGTGCATTGCGAGGGAGTGGGCTCAGGTTTGTTTTAAGCCCGGGCAATGTACCTCCACATATGGCGCCCTCTTATCGGGCACAAGGGGCAATAGCAGAACGCCCTCCCCGAAGTCCTGTGTGCCAAACGTGCGGTGTAATCGGGTTGATGGGGTTGCCATCCCCTCGACCTTAAAGCACTTGGCCAGGACATTCAAAGAAAACAAAAAGAAAGCGGCCGCCGAGTGGCGGTCGCACCAAGTCTGGAAAGGGAGGACGCGCAAACCCCCAGTGGGAGCACTGGGGGGTCCGACGCCCCCCCTGTGAATGATGGACGGTCATGCTCTGTCTTCGGTGATAGTTCGTCTGCTTCATCGGATCTATGCCAGCAGGATTCTCGGAGATGTGAAACTGGACGTACGTCAGAGGGCTTTTATACCTGTCGATGGGTGCGCCGAAAACGTCGTAATTCTGGCCACAGCGCTGGAGGAGGCCAAAAGCCGAATCCGGCCGCTTTGTATGGCGTCAGTGGACGTAGCCAAGGCGTTTGACAGGGTGAACCTAGCAGCCATCCTGAGAGGGCTCAGGAGGAAAGGGATTGCTGAGGAATTTGTAGGGTACATTGAGTCATTCTACATGGCGTCGAGTACAGTGCTCACCTATGGTGACGAAGGTCTGCTAGTGAAGCCAACCGTAGGAGTACGGCAAGGCGATCCGCTGTCCCCGCTGCTGTTTAATTTGGTGGTGGACGAATGGTTGGAGACCTTAGACCCAAACATTAAGTTCGTCGGTGCGACGGTAGAGGTAAATGCCATGGCATTTGCTGATGACATCGTCGTAATGGCAACTACGCCTGAAGGGCTGCAGGAGCAGTTGAGCAGCCTCG
>NC_139344.1:491030248-491032748 GCF_055883805.1 Amblyomma maculatum
GGCACTTTTTTTTCTCTCTCTCTCTCTCATGCCGCATACAAACGTGTCGCACGCACGAGAAAAAAAAATATACCGAACATTAAACGAGGCAAAAAATACCATTTTTTTACACGAATGGCCATCTTTTAGCGCACACACAAGAAAACAAAAGAAAGAAATCGTGTTTTGTGCAAAGTGCAAGAGACCTTTTTGTTCAGCGATGAATCCGAATCGCCGTTTTCTTTTTGTTTCGCATTTCCGAAGTTTGCAGAAGATTTTCTAAACCCCCTTAACCGCGGTTTGCGAGAGGTAATGCGACAATACCTTTTTACTTTTTTTTTTTTTTTGTAAAGTCCTCTCGAGCTATTTCTAATTACACAGGCGCAAAGTTTGCTCACAAAAGTGGCTGTGTGGCACTTTCTCCAGTTTTATTGCATAAAAAAAAAATTTCTTTTTGTGTGTGTGTGTGTGTGTGTGTGTGCGTGTGCGTGCGTCGGGAGGCAGTTTTACTCACTTCACTCCCTTCAGCAGCTGAATTTAGTGGTAAAGAATCTGCGAGAAACCGCGACAAACTTGAGGCAGCACTACGAATGTTGCAAATGTTGCCTGCAATATTGCAATATTCAATTCGCTGAAAACATTTAAAAATTTACGCATCGCTAATGGAAGCAGTTCGCTTCCATTAGCGGCTTTCCCGCGCTAAGCTTTGGCGACGACTCGTCCCTCGATCAAGACGTCGCGCGGACGCGCCTTTGTTACAACACTTCTTTAGGCGCAACGAGCTCCAGGAAGAAAAAAAAAAAACTGCAAAAACGTTCTATCTCCCTACCCGATATCGCCCCGGCAGACGCGGTTTAGGAAAGCGACCGGCTGAGTATTATTTACACCCTTCTTGCCTTTTCGGGGCGAATTGATTTCGAAGGCTCAAATAAACAATTTCAACCTAGTTTCTCTGTCAGGACCGCTGTTTTACATCATGATCGCGGTGCATTTGTTGCATAAGTTTTCGCACCACTTCTTTAGGCGCAACGAGCTCCATGCAAAAACTGAGCTGCGGCGACGCCGCTCTATCTCCCTACGCGATATCGCCCCGGCAGACGCCCTTCACAGTTCTCCTCTTGTGGTCCGACTTCAGAGGTTTTGAGAAAACGCGGGTAAACTAGCGACGTGAACTAGCGACCAGCATGAAGGGCTCGATGCCATTTTAATGCAGAAAGCATTTAAAAATCTACACAAATCTAATTAAGCGCGTGAAAAAATATTAAAAGGACGTGAAAATTGGTCCCATTTGGTCCCAAAATTGGTCCCCGATCAAGACTTGACGCGGACGGACGGCACGCGTTTGCTACAACAGCTTTCGCGTCCCTTTTCTAGTCGCAACGAGCTCCATGGAGAAAGAAATGGCAAGGTGTACTGCGGCAAAGCCGCTCTATCTCCCTACGCGATATCGCCCCGGCAGACGCGGTTTGGAAAAGCGGCCCGCAGTTCGTCCCAGAGTATTATTCACACCCTTCTTGACGTTTCAATGCGAATTGATTTCGATGGCCCCAATAAACAATTTCCTTCACTGTATTTTTACGAATCGCTGGACACTCAACAGCCAAGTTTCTGCTCTGAGGACTAATTAAGCGACCGCTGTTTAACATGCGGTGAGACTGGAAACTTTAGAAAATTACGGATGTGTAACTGTGGAGTGAACCTTGCCGGCTCGTAAATAAATTCGTGTTTGTTAATTCCAATGCTAAATTTCTTACGATTTACGCATTTACTGGGATGCTGGCCAGGGCCGTACTTTTTTTTTTTTTTAACAACTTTATTCGTATGTGCGGAATTGGTGACAAGTGGCAATCGCAACAGTTCTTGTATACATTGAAAATGCTTTTTCTGTGTCTTTGTGTGTGTATCGAGAGGCAGTTCTACTCAATTCACAGTTCTCCTCCCACACTAGGCGACTTGTGGTCCGATTTCAGTGGTAAACAGGCTTTGAGAAAACGCGGATAAACGACGGGAGTAACAAAATTTCCCCTCTCGCCGTACGTGAACTAGCGACGAGCATGAAAGGTTCGATGCCATTTTAATGCTGCGAGCGTTTAAAAATTACGCAAATCTAATTCAACGCGTGAAGAAATATTAAAAGAACGTGAAAATTGGTCCCATTCGCAAGATTAGGCTGCTTTAAGTCGGCTTTTCCGCGCTACACTTTTGCGACGACTCGTCCCCCGATCGAGACTTGACGCGGACGAATGGTACGCGTTTGCTACAACAGCTCTGGCGCCTTTTCTTTAGTCGCAACGAGCTCCATAGAGAAAGAAATGGCAAGGTGTGCTGCGGCAAAGCCGCTCTATCTCCCTACGCGATATCGCCCCGGCAGACGCGGTTTTGAAAAGCGGCCCGCAGTACGTCCCAGAGTATTATTTTGCACCCTTCTTGACGCTTCAATGCGAACTGATTTCGAAGGCCCCAATAAACAATTTCCTTTATTGTATTTTTACGCAGCGCTGGACACTCAACGGCCAAGTTT
>NC_139344.1:491035248-491052748 GCF_055883805.1 Amblyomma maculatum
TTTTGCGACGACTCGTCCCCCGATCGAGACTTGACGCGGACGAATGGTACGCGTTTGCTACAATAGCTCTGGCGCCTTTTTTTTAGTCGCAACGAGCTCCATAGAGAAAGAAATGGCAAGGTGTGCTGCGGCAAAGCCGCTCTATCTCCCTACGCGATATCGCCCCGGCAGACGCGGTTTGGAAAAGCGGCCCGCAGTTTGTCCCAGAGTATTATTTACACCCTTCTTGACGTTTCAATGCGAATTGATTTCGATGGCCCCAATAAACAATTTCCTTCATTGTATTTTTACGCATCGCTGGACACTCAACAGCCGAGTTTCTGCTCTGAGAAATAATTAAGCGACCGCATGCTTAACATGCGGTGAGACTGGAAACTTAAGAAAATTACCGATGTGTAACTGTGGAGTGAACCTTGCCGGCTTGTAAATAAATTCGTGCTTTTTAATTCCAATGCTAAATTTCTTACGATATGCACATTTACTGGGATGCTAGCCAGGGGCGTATTTTTTTTTTTTTAACAACCTTATTGTATGTGCGGAATCGGTGACAAGTGGCAATCGCAACAGTTTTTGTATACAGTGAAAATGCTTTTTCTCTCTGCGTGTGTGTGTGTGTGTGGAGAGGCAGTTCTACTCCCTTCACTGTTCTCCTCCCACACTAGGCGACTTGTGGTCGGATTTCAGTAGTAAACAGGCTTTGAGAAAACGCGGGTAAACGACGGGAGTAACAAAGTTTCCCCTCTCGCCGTACGTGAACTAGCGACGAGCATGACAGGTTCGATGCCATATTATTGCTGCAAGCGTTTAAAAATTACGCAAATCGAATTCAACGCGTGAAGAAATATTAAAAGAACGTGAAAATTGGTCCCATTCGCAATATTAGGCTGCTTTAAGTCGGCTTTTCCGCGCTACGCTTTTGCGACGCTTTTGCGTCCCCCGATCGAGACTTGACGCGGACGAATCGTACGCGTTTGCTACAATAGCTCTGGCGCCTTTTTTTTAGTCGCAACGAGCTCCATAGAGAAAGAAATGGCAAGGTGTGCTGCGGCAAAGCCGCTCTATCTCCCTACGCGATTTCGCCCCGGCAGACGCGGTTTGGAAAAGCGGCCCGCAGTACGTCCCAGAGTATTATTTACACCCTTCTTGACGGTTCAATGCGAACTGATTTCGAAGGCCCCAATAAACAATTTCCTTCACTGTATTTTTACGCAGCGCTGGACACTCAACAGCCAAGTTTCTGCTCTTAGGACTAATTAGGCGACCGCTGTTTAACATGCGGTGAGACTGGAAACTTAAGAAGAAAGAACTGAGGAGCGAACCTTGCCGGCTCGTAAATAAATCCGTGCTTTTTAATTCCAATGCTAAATTTCTTACGATATGCACATTTACTGGGATGCTGGCCAGGGGCGTATTTTTTTTTTTAACAACTTTATTGTATGTGCGGAATTGGTGACAAGTGGCAATCGCAACAGTTTTTGTATACAGTGAAAATGCTTTTTCTCTCTGCGTGTGTGTGTGT
Organism: Amblyomma maculatum; assembly: GCF_055883805.1. Taxonomy (NCBI): domain Eukaryota; kingdom Metazoa; phylum Arthropoda; class Arachnida; order Ixodida; family Ixodidae; genus Amblyomma; species Amblyomma maculatum. The sequence continues at coordinate 491,036,768 of NC_139344.1, forward strand.
GGAGAGGCAGTTCTACGCCCTTCACAGCTCTCCTCCCACACTAGGCGACTTGTGGTCCGATTTCAGGGGTAAACAGGCTTTGAGAAAACGCGGGTAAACGACGGGAGTAACAACATTTTCCCTCTCGCCGTGCGTGAACTAGCGACGAGCATGACAGGTTCGATGCCATATTATTGCTGCAAGCGTTTAAAAATTACGCAAATCGAATTCAACGCGTGAAGAAATATTAAAAGAACGTGAAAATTGGTCCCGTTCGCAATATTAGGCTGCTTTAAGTCGGCTTTTCCGCGCTACGCTTTTGCGACGCTTTTGCGTCCCCCGATCGAGACTTGACGCGGACGAATCGTACGCGTTTGCTACATACAATAGCTCTGGCGCCTTTTTTTTAGTCGCAACGAGCTCCGTAGAGAAAGAAATGGCAAGGTGTGCTGCGGCAAAGCCGCTCTATCTCCCTACGCGATATCGCCCCGGCAGACGCGGTTTGGAAAAGCGGCCCTCAGTACGTCCCAGAGTATTATTTACACCCTTCCTGACGTTTCAATCCGAACTGATTTCGAAGGCCCCAATAAACAATTTCCTTCACTGTATTTTTACGCAGCGCTGGACACTCAACAGCCAAGTTTTTGCTCTCAGGACTAGTTAAGCGACCGCTGTTTAACATGCGGTGAGACTGGAAACTTAAGAAGAAAGAACTGTGGAGCGAACCTTGCCGGCTCGTAAATAAATCCGTGCTTTTTAATTCCAATGCTAAATTTCTTACGATATGCACATTTACTGGGATGCTGGCCAGGGGCGTATTTTTTTTTTTTAACAACTTTATTCGTATGTGCGGAATTGGTGACAAGTGGCAATCGCAACAGTTTTTGTATACAGTGAAAATGCTTTTTCTCTCTGCGTGTGTGTGTGTGGAGAGGCAGTTCTACTCCCTTCACAGTTCTCCTCCCACACTAGGCGACTTGTGGTCCGATTTCAGTAGTAAACAGGCTTTGAGAAAACGCGGGTAAACGACGGGAGTAACAAAATTTCCCCTCTCGCCGTACGTGAACTAGCGACGAGCATGACAGGTTCGATGCCATATTATTGCTGCAAGCGTTTAAAAATTACGCAACTCGAATTCAACGCGTGAAGAAATATTAAAAGAACGTGAAAATTGGTCCCATTCGCAATATTAGGCTGCTTTAAGTCGGCTTTTCCGCGCTACGCTTTTGCGACGCTTTTGCGTCCCCCGATCGAGACTTGACGCGGACGAATCGTACGCGTTTGCTACAATAGCTCTGGCGCCTTTTTTTTTAGTCGCAACGAGCTCCATAGAGAAAGAAATGGCAAGGTGTGCTGCGGCAAAGCCGCTCTATCTCCCTACGCGATTTCGCCCCGGCAGACGCGGTTTGGAAAAGCGGCCCGCAGTACGTCCCAGAGTATTATTTACACCCTTCCTGACGTTTCAATCCGAACTGATTTCGAAGGCCCCAATAAACAATTTATTTTATTGTATTTTAATGCAGCGCTGGACACTCAACAGCCAAGTTTTTGCTCTCAGGACTAGTTAAGCGACCGCTGTTTAACATGCGGTGAGACTGGAAACTTAAGAAGAAAGAACTGTGGAGCGAACCTTGCCGGCTCGTAAATAAATCCGTGCTTTTTAATTCCAATGCTAAATTTCTTACGATATGCAAATTTACTGGGATGCTGGCCAGGGGCGTATTTTTTTTTTTTAACAACTTTATTCGTATGTGCGGAATTGGTGACAAGTGGCAATCGCAACAGTTTTTGTATACAGTGAAAATGCTTTTTCTCTCTGCGTGTGTGTGTGTGGAGAGGCAGTTCTACTCCCTTCACAGTTCTCCTCCCACACTAGGCGACTTGTGGTCCGATTTCAGTAGTAAACAGGCTTTGAGAAAACGCGGGTAAACGACGGGAGTAACAAAATTTCCCCTCTCGCCGTACGTGAACTAGCGACGAGCATGACAGGTTCGATGCCATATTATTGCTGCAAGCGTTTAAAAATTACGCAAATCGAATTCAACGCGTGAAGAAATATTAAAAGAACGTGAAAATTGGTCCCATTCGCAATATTAGGCTGCTTTAAGTCGGCTTTTCCGCGCTACGCTTTTGCGACGCTTTTGCGTCCCCCGATCGAGACTTGACGCGGACGAATCGTACGCGTTTGCTACAATAGCTCTGGCGCCTTTTTTTTTAGTCGCAACGAGCTCCATAGAGAAAGAAATGGCAAGGTGTGCTGCGGCAAAGCCGCTCTATCTCCCTACGCGATTTCGCCCCGGCAGACGCGGTTTGGAAAAGCGGCCCGCAGTACGTCCCAGAGTATTATTTACACCCTTCTTGACGGTTCAATGCGAACTGATTTCGAAGGCCCCAATAAACAATTTCCTTCACTGTATTTTTACGCAGCGCTGGACACTCAACAGCCAAGTTTCTGCTCTTAGGACTAATTAAGCGACCGCTGTTTAACATGCGGTGAGACTGGAAACTTAAGAAGAAAGAACTGTGGAGCGAACCTTGCCGGCTCGTAAATAAATCCGTGCTTTTTAATTCCAATGCTAAATTTCTTACGATATGCACATTTACTGGGATGCTGGCCAGGGGCGTATTTTTTTTTTAACAACTTTATTGTATGTGCGGAATTGGTGACAAGTGGCAATCGCAACAGTTTTTGTATACAGTGAAAATGCTTTTTCTCTCTGCGTGTGTGTGTGTGGAGAGGCAGTTCTACTCCCTTCACAGTTCTCCTCCCACACTAGGCGACTTGTGGTCCGATTTCAGTAGTAAACAGGCTTTGAGAAAACGCGGGTAAACGACGGGAGTAACAAAATTTCCCCTCTCGCCGTGCGTGAACTAGCGACGAGCATGACAGGTTCGATGCCATATTATTGCTGCAAGCGTTTAAAAATTACGCAAATCGAATTCAACGCGTGAAGAAATATTAAAAGAACGTGAAAATTGGTCCCGTTCGCAATATTAGGCTGCTTTAAGTCGGCTTTTCCGCGCTACGCTTTTGCGACGCTTTTGCGTCCCCCGATCGAGACTTGACGCGGACGAATCGTACGCGTTTGCTACATACAATAGCTCTGGCGCCTTTTTTTTAGTCGCAACGAGCTCCGTAGAGAAAGAAATGGCAAGGTGTGCTGCGGCAAAGCCGCTCTATCTCCCTACGCGATATCGCCCCGGCAGACGCGGTTTGGAAAAGCGGCCCGCAGTACGTCCCAGAGTATTATTTACACCCTTCCTGACGTTTCAATCCGAACTGATTTCGAAGGCCCCAATAAACAATTTCCTTCACTGTATTTTTACGCAGCGCTGGACACTCAACAGCCAAGTTTTTGCTCTCAGGACTAGTTAAGCGACCGCTGTTTAACATGCGGTGAGACTGGAAACTTAAGAAGAAAGAACTGTGGAGCGAACCTTGCCGGCTCGTAAATAAATCCGTGCTTTTTAATTCCAATGCTAAATTTCTTACGATATGCACATTTACTGGGATGCTGGCCAGGGGCGTATTTTTTTTTTTAACAACTTTATTCGTATGTGCGGAATTGGTGACAAGTGGCAATCGCAACAGTTTTTGTATACAGTGAAAATGCTTTTTCTCTCTGCGTGTGTGTGTGTGGAGAGGCAGTTCTACTCCCTTCACAGTTCTCCTCCCACACTAGGCGACTTGTGGTCCGATTTCAGTAGTAAACAGGCTTTGAGAAAACGCGGGTAAACGACGGGAGTAACAAAATTTCCCCTCTCGCCGTACGTGAACTAGCGACGAGCATGACAGGTTCGATGCCATATTATTGCTGCAAGCGTTTAAAAATTACGCAAATCGAATTCAACGCGTGAAGAAATATTAAAAGAACGTGAAAATTCGTCCCATTCGCAATATTAGGCTGCTTTAAGTCGGCTTTTCCGCGCTACGCTTTTGCGACGCTTTTGCGTCCCCCGATCGAGACTTGACGCGGACGAATCGTACGCGTTTGCTACAATAGCTCTGGCGCCTTTTTTTTAGTCGCAACGAGCTCCATAGAGAAAGAAATGGCAAGGTGTGCTGCGGCAAAGCCGCTCTATCTCCCTACGCGATTTCGCCCCGGCAGACGCGGTTTGGAAAAGCGGCCCGCAGTACGTCCCAGAGTATTATTTACACCCTTCTTGACGGTTCAATGCGAACTGATTTCGAAGGCCCCAATAAACAATTTCCTTCACTGTATTTTTACGCAGCGCTGGACACTCAACAGCCAAGTTTCTGCTCTTAGGACTAATTAAGCGACCGCTGTTTAACATGCGGTGAGACTGGAAACTTAAGAAGAAAGAACTGTGGAGCGAACCTTGCCGGCTCGTAAATAAATCCGTGCTTTTTAATTCCAATGCTAAATTTCTTACGATATGCACATTTACTGGGATGCTGGCCAGGGGCGTATTTTTTTTTTTAACAACTTTATTGTATGTGCGGAATTGGTGACAAGTGGCAATCGCAACAGTTTTTGTATACAGTGAAAATGCTTTTTCTGTCTGCGTGTGTGTGTGTGGAGAGGCAGTTCTACTCCCTTCACAGTTCTCCTCCCACACTAGGCGACTTGTGGTCCGATTTCAGTAGTAAACAGGCTTTGAGAAAACGCGGGTAAACGACGGGAGTAACAAAATTTCCCCTCTCGCCGTGCGTGAACTAGCGACGAGCATGACAGGTTCGATGCCATATTATTGCTGCAAGCGTTTAAAAATTACGCAAATCGAATTCAACGCGTGAAGAAATATTAAAAGAACGTGAAAATTGGTCCCGTTCGCAATATTAGGCTGCTTTAAGTCGGCTTTTCCGCGCTACGCTTTTGCGACGCTTTTGCGTCCCCCGATCGAGACTTGACGCGGACGAATCGTACGCGTTTGCTACATACAATAGCTCTGGCGCCTTTTTTTTAGTCGCAACGAGCTCCGTAGAGAAAGAAATGGCAAGGTGTGCTGCGGCAAAGCCGCTCTATCTCCCTACGCGATATCGCCCCGGCAGACGCGGTTTGGAAAAGCGGCCCTCAGTACGTCCCAGAGTATTATTTACACCCTTCCTGACGTTTCAATCCGAACTGATTTCGAAGGCCCCAATAAACAATTTCCTTCACTGTATTTTTACGCAGCGCTGGACACTCAACAGCCAAGTTTTTGCTCTCAGGACTAGTTAAGCGACCGCTGTTTAACATGCGGTGAGACTGGAAACTTAAGAAGAAAGAACTGTGGAGCGAACCTTGCCGGCTCGTAAATAAATCCGTGCTTTTTAATTCCAATGCTAAATTTCTTACGATATGCACATTTACTGGGATGCTGGCCAGGGGCGTATTTTTTTTTTAACAACTTTATTCGTATGTGCGGAATTGGTGACAAGTGGCAATCGCAACAGTTTTTGTATACAGTGAAAATGCTTTTTCTCTCTGCGTGTGTGTGTGTGGAGAGGCAGTTCTACTCCCTTCACAGTTCTCCTCCCACACTAGGCGACTTGTGGTCCGATTTCAGTAGTAAACAGGCTTTGAGAAAACGCGGGTAAACGACGGGAGTAACAAAATTTCCCCTCTCGCCGTACGTGAACTAGCGACGAGCATGACAGGTTCGATGCCATATTATTGCTGCAAGCGTTTAAAAATTACGCAACTCGAATTCAACGCGTGAAGAAATATTAAAAGAACGTGAAAATTGGTCCCATTCGCAATATTAGGCTGCTTTAAGTCGGCTTTTCCGCGCTACGCTTTTGCGACGCTTTTGCGTCCCCCGATCGAGACTTGACGCGGACGAATCGTACGCGTTTGCTACAATAGCTCTGGCGCCTTTTTTTTTAGTCGCAACGAGCTCCATAGAGAAAGAAATGGCAAGGTGTGCTGCGGCAAAGCCGCTCTATCTCCCTACGCGATTTCGCCCCGGCAGACGCGGTTTGGAAAAGCGGCCCGCAGTACGTCCCAGAGTATTATTTACACCCTTCCTGACGTTTCAATCCGAACTGATTTCGAAGGCCCCAATAAACAATTTATTTTATTGTATTTTAATGCAGCGCTGGACACTCAACAGCCAAGTTTTTGCTCTCAGGACTAGTTAAGCGACCGCTGTTTAACATGCGGTGAGACTGGAAACTTAAGAAGAAAGAACTGTGGAGCGAACCTTGCCGGCTCGTAAATAAATCCGTGCTTTTTAATTCCAATGCTAAATTTCTTACGATATGCACATTTACTGGGATGCTGGCCAGGGGCGTATTTTTTTTTTTTAACAACTTTATTCGTATGTGCGGAATTGGTGACAAGTGGCAATCGCAACAGTTTTTGTATACAGTGAAAATGCTTTTTCTCTCTGCGTGTGTGTGTGTGGAGAGGCAGTTCTACTCCCTTCACAGTTCTCCTCCCACACTAGGCGACTTGTGGTCCGATTTCAGTAGTAAACAGGCTTTGAGAAAACGCGGGTAAACGACGGGAGTAACAAAATTTCCCCTCTCGCCGTACGTGAACTAGCGACGAGCATGACAGGTTCGATGCCATATTATTGCTGCAAGCGTTTAAAAATTACGCAAATCGAATTCAACGCGTGAAGAAATATTAAAAGAACGTGAAAATTGGTCCCATTCGCAATATTAGGCTGCTTTAAGTCGGCTTTTCCGCGCTACGCTTTTGCGACGCTTTTGCGTCCCCCGATCGAGACTTGACGCGGACGAATCGTACGCGTTTGCTACAATAGCTCTGGCGCCTTTTTTTTTAGTCGCAACGAGCTCCATAGAGAAAGAAATGGCAAGGTGTGCTGCGGCAAAGCCGCTCTATCTCCCTACGCGATTTCGCCCCGGCAGACGCGGTTTGGAAAAGCGGCCCGCAGTACGTCCCAGAGTATTATTTACACCCTTCTTGACGGTTCAATGCGAACTGATTTCGAAGGCCCCAATAAACAATTTCCTTCACTGTATTTTTACGCAGCGCTGGACACTCAACAGCCAAGTTTCTGCTCTTAGGACTAATTAAGCGACCGCTGTTTAACATGCGGTGAGACTGGAAACTTAAGAAGAAAGAACTGTGGAGCGAACCTTGCCGGCTCGTAAATAAATCCGTGCTTTTTAATTCCAATGCTAAATTTCTTACGATATGCACATTTACTGGGATGCTGGCCAGGGGCGTATTTTTTTTTTTAACAACTTTATTGTATGTGCGGAATTGGTGACAAGTGGCAATCGCAACAGTTTTTGTATACAGTGAAAATGCTTTTTCTCTCTGCGTGTGTGTGTGTGGAGAGGCAGTTCTACTCCCTTCACAGTTCTCCTCCCACACTAGGCGACTTGTGGTCCGATTTCAGTAGTAAACAGGCTTTGAGAAAACGCGGGTAAACGACGGGAGTAACAAAATTTCCCCTCTCGCCGTGCGTGAACTAGCGACGAGCATGACAGGTTCGATGCCATATTATTGCTGCAAGCGTTTAAAAATTACGCAAATCGAATTCAACGCGTGAAGAAATATTAAAAGAACGTGAAAATTGGTCCCGTTCGCAATATTAGGCTGCTTTAAGTCGGCTTTTCCGCGCTACGCTTTTGCGACGCTTTTGCGTCCCCCGATCGAGACTTGACGCGGACGAATCGTACGCGTTTGCTACATACAATAGCTCTGGCGCCTTTTTTTTAGTCGCAACGAGCTCCGTAGAGAAAGAAATGGCAAGGTGTGCTGCGGCAAAGCCGCTCTATCTCCCTACGCGATATCGCCCCGGCAGACGCGGTTTGGAAAAGCGGCCCGCAGTACGTCCCAGAGTATTATTTACACCCTTCCTGACGTTTCAATCCGAACTGATTTCGAAGGCCCCAATAAACAATTTCCTTCACTGTATTTTTACGCAGCGCTGGACACTCAACAGCCAAGTTTTTGCTCTCAGGACTAGTTAAGCGACCGCTGTTTAACATGCGGTGAGACTGGAAACTTAAGAAGAAAGAACTGTGGAGCGAACCTTGCCGGCTCGTAAATAAATCCGTGCTTTTTAATTCCAATGCTAAATTTCTTACGATATGCACATTTACTGGGATGCTGGCCAGGGGCGTATTTTTTTTTTTAACAACTTTATTCGTATGTGCGGAATTGGTGACAAGTGGCAATCGCAACAGTTTTTGTATACAGTGAAAATGCTTTTTCTCTCTGCGTGTGTGTGTGTGGAGAGGCAGTTCTACTCCCTTCACAGTTCTCCTCCCACACTAGGCGACTTGTGGTCCGATTTCAGTAGTAAACAGGCTTTGAGAAAACGCGGGTAAACGACGGGAGTAACAAAATTTCCCCTCTCGCCGTACGTGAACTAGCGACGAGCATGACAGGTTCGATGCCATATTATTGCTGCAAGCGTTTAAAAATTACGCAAATCGAATTCAACGCGTGAAGAAATATTAAAAGAACGTGAAAATTCGTCCCATTCGCAATATTAGGCTGCTTTAAGTCGGCTTTTCCGCGCTACGCTTTTGCGACGCTTTTGCGTCCCCCGATCGAGAGTTGACGCGGACGAATCGTACGCGTTTGCTACAATAGCTCTGGCGCCTTTTTTTTTTTAGTCGCAACGAGCTCCATAGAGAAAGAAATGGCAAGGTGTGCTGCGGCAAAGCCGCTCTATCTTCCTACGCGATTTCGCCCCGGCAGACGCGGTTTGGAAAAGCGGCCCGCAGTACGTCCCAGAGTATTATTTACACCCTTCCTGACGTTTCAATCCGAACTGATTTCGAAGGCCCCAATAAACAATTTCCTTCACTGTATTTTTACGCAGCGCTGGACACTCAACAGCCAAGTTTTTGCTCTCAGGACTAGTTAAGCGACCGCTGTTTAACATGCGGTGAGACTGGAAACTTAAGAAGAAAGAACTGTGGAGCGAACCTTGCCGGCTCGTAAATAAATCCGTGCTTTTTAATTCCAATGCTAAATTTCTTACGATATGCACATTTACTGGGATGCTGGCCAGGGGCGTATTTTTTTTTTTTAACAACTTTATTCGTATGTGCGGAATTGGTGACAAGTGGCAATCGCAACAGTTTTTGTATACAGTGAAAATGCTTTTTCTCTCTGCGTGTGTGTGTGTGGAGAGGCAGTTCTACTCCCTTCACAGTTCTCCTCCCACACTAGGCGACTTGTGGTCCGATTTCAGTAGTAAACAGGCTTTGAGAAAACGCGGGTAAACGACGGGAGTAACAAAATTTCCCCTCTCGCCGTGCGTGAACTAGCGACGAGCATGACAGGTTCGATGCCATATTATTGCTGCAAGCGTTTAAAAATCTACACAAATCTATTTCAACGCGTGAAAGATATTAAAAGGACGTGAAAATTGGTCCCGTTCGCAAGATTAGGCTGGTTTTAGTCGGCTTTTCCGCGCTACGCTTTTGCGACGACTCGTCCCCCGATTGCGACTTGACGCGGACGAATGGTACGCGTTTGCTACAACAGCTTTCGCGCCGCTTTTTTAGTCGCAACGAGCTCCAACGAGGAAGAAGCGCCAAGGTGCACTGGGGCAAAGCCGCTATGCAGTTTTGAACAGCTTCCCGTGGTACATCTCAGAGTAATTTTTACATGCTGCATCACATTTGAAAGCGAATTGCTTTCGAAGGCCCTATAAACAATTTCTTTTATTATATTTTTTAAATAGGAAATATTATAAAATGCCATTAATATTATGGCTCTCAAATGTTGGCATGATAAAAACGATTTAATGAATGAATTTTCAAGTCACCTGAAAATCTACAGCCCTCGTTTTTTTTTTGTTTTTTTTTTTCCTCTTTACAACACTGGTACAGAGACAAACAGCTAGCGACCGCTGTAGAAACAACAAAAGCGGGACCTCACAAATTATTGCGGGGGAGATGGCGCGAGCAAAACTTGATTTTTTTATTTTGTGTTCAACAAACTTTTCGCAAGGTGAACCTTTTTCGCGTGCGACTAATCCCTTTCGATTAGTGCCGTGTGGTGAATTCCAAGGGCACGAGACGCATCCGTAAGCTCGATTTCAAAGTAACGAGCCGTGCGGCAAAGCCGAACTTCGCCCCGGCAGACGCGCAAAAAGACCCAAGTAGGTCTGGGTATTTATCGCTGCATATATATAGGGCCCTAGTGGCTCAGGCAACCAAGACATTTTGAAGCGCGCGCTCGAACGGCAAAGTCCAAAAGCTGTTTTGCGCACCCAGCCGGCCGCGAAACGACAAGATTTCGCAATCTCGGAATGAGAGCGGCTGCACAGCTAGGGGTTCATAAACGAGCATTGCTCGACTTCGACCAAAGTTGGGTGAGCGCGTCACCGCCCCGCGCGCGCCGGCGGCAGAGTCCACGACTACGGGCACCGGCGGGGTGCCGCAGCGCGCCGTTGTCGGTTGCGCACGATTCGGCGCTTTCTGCGGCGCAGCCCTTTCGAGCAGGTCCGCGCGCGTGCACCATATTCCACGAGTACGGCCGCGGTCGGGGCGCCGCGGCGCGCCGTTGCAGGTCGCGCACGAGCCAGCGCTTTCTGCGGCGCAGCCCTTTCGAGCAGGCCCGTTCGCGTGCAGCTTAGTCCACGAGTACGGCCGCGGTCGGGGCGGCGCGCCGTTGTAGGTCGCGCAAGAGCCAGCGCTTTCTGCCTGCGCTGCCCTTTCGAGCAGGCCCGCGCAGCATAGTCCACGAGTACGGCCGCGGTCGGGGCGCCGCGATGTGCCGTCGTAGGTCGCGGACGATTCAGTGCCTTCTGGGGCGAAGCCGTTTCGAGCAGGGCCGCTCGTTCGCGGCCGCTGCGGCGCGGCAGGGTGTTCGTGTACGGCCGGCGAGACGCACCACTGTGGGACTGTTTTGCATTGAAGGGCTCACGTTCTCGGTGATCATTTCTCGAGTACGATTGCGGGCGCCGAGCGCGCGACGTGCGCGCACGATTCGCCGTCTACTTTACGGCGGATTTTCCTCGAGTACGGCCAGTCGTTTACCCAGGAAGGTCTGGGCATTTATCGCTGCTATTATATGGGGGTGTAGAGGCGGCGGACCAACACGCTGTCTCGACCCCACGGCATTCGTCTGCAGCCTCATCCGCGTCTGCGATGGGGGCTGGTTGTCGGACGACGCTGTTTCCACTGTGTTTTGAGGTGTGTTCCGTGCTGTCCGGAACTCGATTCCGAGCAAGTGCGCCGAAGACGCGGGCGTGTCCCGTCGTCTGGCGGCTTGGCCGTATCGGCAACGCAGCAAGCGCCGTCCGGTGCACGAACGCCACGGCCTCGTGCCGCGTGCGCACCGGTGAGCGCGTTACAAATGTTTCTGCCCAAAGGCACGTGCTCTCTTGCCGCGCGACGAGATCCGGCCCCACGGGGCGGACGTCGCAGCGAGCTCGAACGACGCACAAAATAAGATGCGTCGCGCGCTGGGGCGCCTAAAGGCGGCCTCGAAAGCGCTGCGACAAAGGCACCCGTGGCGGGGTATTGCCTATGCATCTACCTGGTTGATCCTGCCAGTAATCATATGCTTGTCTCAAAGATTAAGCCATGCATGTCTAAGTACATGCCGAAATAAGGCGAAACCGCGAATGGCTCATTAAATCAGTTATGGTTCCTTAGATCGTTTCTTTCTACTTGGACAACTGTGGCAATTCTAGAGCTAATACATGCATTGAGCCTGAAGGCCTTTGGCTGACGGGCGCTTTTATTAGACCAAGACCCATCGGGTTCTGCCCGTACTCTGTGGTGACTCTGGATAACTTTGTGCTGATCGCATGGCCATGAGCCGGCGACGTTTCTTTCAAGTGTCTGCCTTATCAACTTTCGATGGTAGGTTACTTGCCTACCATGGTTGTTACGGGTAACGGAGAATCAGGGTTCGATTCCGGAGAGGGAGCCTGAGAAACGGCTACCACATCCAAGGAAGGCAGCAGGCGCGCAAATTACCCACTCCCGGCACGGGGAGGTAGTGACGAAAAATAACAATACGGGACTCTTTTGAGGCCCCGTAATTGAAATGAGTACACTCTAAATCCTTTAACGAGGATCAATTGGAGGGCAAGTCTGGTGCCAGCAGCCGCGGTAATTCCAGCTCCAATAGCGTATACTAAAGCTGCTGCGGTTAAAAAGCTCGTAGTTGGATCTCAGTTCCAGACGAGTAGTGCATCTACCCGATGCGACGGCTCGTACTGAACATCATGCCGGTCCTCTCTTGGTGCCCTTCATTGGTGCGTCTCGAGGTGGCCTGCGCTTTTACTTTGAAAAAATTAGAGTGCTCAACGCAGGCGAGTCGCCTGAATAAACTTGCATGGAATAATAGAACAAGACCCTGTTTCTGTTCTGTTGGTTTTTGGAATACGGGGTAATGATTAAGAGGGACAGACGGGGGCATTCGTATTGCGGCGCTAGAGGTGAAATTCTTGGACCGTCGCAAGACGAACTACTGCGAAAGCATTTGCCAAGAATGTTTTCTTTGATCAAGAACGAAAGTCAGAGGTTCGAAGGCGATCAGATACCGCCCTAGTTCTGACCATAAACGATGCCAACCAGCGATCCGCCTGAGTTACTCAAATGACTCGGCGGGCAGCTTCCGGGAAACCAAAGTATTTGGGTTCCGGGGGAAGTATGGTTGCAAAGCTGAAACTTAAAGGAATTGACGGAAGGGCACCACCAGGAGTGGAGCCTGCGGCTTAATTTGACTCAACACGGGAAAACTTACCCGGCCCGGACACTGGGAGGATTGACAGATTGAGAGCTCTTTCTTGATTCGGTGGATGGTGGTGCATGGCCGTTCTTAGTTGGTGGAGCGATTTGTCTGGTTAATTCCGATAACGAACGAGACTCTAGCCTATTAAATAGGTGCGGGGTTCCCAGCACCTTACAACCTTCTTAGAGGGACAAGCGGCTCCTAGCCGCACGAAACAGAGCAATAACAGGTCTGTGATGCCCTTAGATGTCCGGGGCCGCACGCGCGCTACACTGAAGGAAGCAGCGTGTCTTTATCCCTGTCTGAAAAGACTGGGTAACCCGTGGAACTTCTTTCGTGATTGGGATAGGGGCTTGCAATTGTTCCCCTTGAACGAGGAATTCCCAGTAAGCGCGAGTCATAAGCTCGCGTTGATTACGTCCCTGCCCTTTGTACACACCGCCCGTCGCTACTACCGATTGAATGATTTAGTGAGGTCTTCGGACCGATGTCCGGCGCGGCCTTTCGGTTGCGCCGGTCTGTTGGAAAGATGACCAAACTTGATCATTTAGAGGAAGTAAAAGTCGTAACAAGGTTTCCGTAGGTGAACCTGCGGAAGGATCATTACCGGACTGTGCTTGTCACGCCCGGCGCCGCCCCCACTTATAAGCGGGGGATGGCCTTTCACCGCGGAGTTGCGAGATTCTGAAGCCGCTTCTCTGCACAAATTGTTACGCCCAGCGGAGCTCCGTCACCAAGGGATTGTCGGACGGTCGGCTTCCGCGGGTACAAACGGCGTAACGCACCTATGACGGTGGGCTTTCGGTTATCGAAGAACTCATCCGCTTTTTCGAAGCGACGCACGGAGTCTGTGGTGCGGGCCGAGGGAAAGGCCTGCCCGCCGCCAAGGGAACGGCGGCGCTGCTGCGAAGTACGAGAGGAAACGCGGCTCGCTAGCTCTGCTGCGGCTACTTCTTTTTTGCGTCAGAGTCCGTAGCGCAGGCTCAGGGGAAGGCCTGCGCGCCGCCAAGGGAACGGCGGCGCTGCTGCGAAGTACGAGCGGAAACGCTACTCGCTGGCTCTTTTGCAGAGAGTTGCGCAGAGTCGGTAGCGCGGGCCGAGTCAGTGGCCTGCGCGCCGCCAAGGGAACGGCGGCGCTGCGGCGAAGTACGAGAGGAAACGCTGCTCGCTAACTCTGCTGCGAAGCTCTTTGCGTTCGAGTCGGTAGCGCGGGCCGAGGGAAAGGCCTGCGCGCCGCCAAGGGAACGGCGGCGCTGCTGCGAAGTACGAGCGGAAACGCTGCTCGCGGGCTCTTTTGCAAAAGGAGTAAAAGAACGACTCGGAGTCTGTAGCGCGGGCCGAGGGAAAGGTCTGCCCGCTGCCAAGGGAACGGCGGCGCTGCTGCGAAGTACGAGAGGAACCGCAGCTCGCTGGCTCTGGATGTCGTTTGCTTCGTTCAAGGCGTGGTGAACGTCTGACGCTCGCTCGTCGGGCGCGATATTAGGCGCCGTGCCGATGGCGCGAAAGGAGACTTCGGGAACAAAAAGGACGACGGGGTTATAATCCCGCACTCGAACGCATTCGCGGCCTTGAGGTTCTCTCGGGGCTTCGTCCTTCCCGGTTTCCGAGTAGTCTGTCGGTGCGCCACCGAAAAGCCGTCCGAGACACTTGTGGTTGGTGGGCTCCCGTTGCGGGAGTAGTCCGACTGACTCTCTTCTTGCGGATTGTCAAGTACGCGCTGTCCGGCTCCAATGCTGAGCGGTGCGCAAGGCCTCTTATGCGAAGTTGATAGCGGCTCCTTTGTGCAAAAGTGGTAGACGGTGGAGGATGAGATCGCGGCAGCGTGACGTTGATGGAGGTCGGTCCAAGAGGCCACCCATGAGAAGCGTCGCTGTACGGATCTATCCAGGAGCGATCCACCGGAGAGAGAAGGTGCTTGAGAGCGGCGGTCGAAATGTGAACAGCAGTTGTGATGTGAACAGCAGATGACCATGTGAACAGCAGAACTTTTATCAAACCCTTCTACCGTGCTGGTGCGAAACCCCTCTGATGAAACCCAATGGATGACTCTTTCTTGGTTCCTTGATAGTGCGGCGTCATAAGGGGCTCTGTGACGCGCACATGATTTTTTCGCCCATAGCACCGCGGAGAAGGAAAATGGGGACCGCACGCTGCTCACACGCTTCCTCTCGAGTAGCACTATCACTGCACAAGCCTTTTCGCAGAGGCGCAGCGCCCGAGCCGCTTGCAGGCTGGCACAGAGGCCGAACGAAACGCTGCGAGATGTTGCAGGAGTTGGACGAAACTGCGACACTGGAGACCAGGGGAAAAGCCTGGGTGTCTGAAACCCTTTGTTGTACTGTACGGAATTGAACAAACCAAACGCACGACTCTAAGCGGTGGATCACTCGGTTCTCGGGTCGATGAAGAACGCAGCCAGCTGCGAGACTTGGTGTGAATTGCAGGACACACTGAGCACTGATTCTTCGAACGCACATTGCGCCCTTGGGTCTTCCCTTGGGTTCGTCTGTCTGAGGGTCGGATCATATATCAAGAGAGGCGCCGGCGCCCGGGGATGGCGTCGCCGGCGACTCGTTTTGACCGTGTCGGCATCAAGGACGGCTCTGTACGAAACGCCGAAGATCCCTCGAAAGACTTTGCGCAAATTGAGGAGAGACGTGGGTCGAACCCTTGCGCCCGCGCGAAAGGCGGTCGAGTCGGGGTCGCCCTGCGCCACGCTTTGTGCCGAGGGCCGCGCAGGCTGCCAGTTGCGCGTCGTCCGGGCCTCCGAGAGAGGCGATTGCCGCAGGAAGGGATTACCTGCAGTGCGGTCGTTCAAGGGAGACGAGGCCGGAAGGACGAGCGCCAGAGCGGCATTTGCGGGCTGGCCTACGGAGAGAGTGGAAACAAACTTTCCTCGCGAAACGCGAGAGACGGGAGCGCCTGGTCCGGGCACGCCCGCGCGAGAAGAAGGGAGATCTCGCGCCGGGTTGTGCGGGGAAACGACCGGGTGTGAACGCGTTGACGCTAGAGGAGAGTTTGTAGGCGCAGAGGCGCGCGCTGCCGTGCGGCGCGCTAAAGGGATCCTCACGGGCTCCGAGGGAAAGGAGTCTCTCTGCTCAAGCATTGTCTAGTACGGGTCGAACGGACGCGTATCTCGTTACGAGCGTTGTCCGCCGTCGGTCTAAGTGCTTCGCAGTCTCTGTCCCGAAAAAAACTGGGCCACTCCAGTTGGGGCAGGGGCGACGCAAAATCTTTTGTGAAGATGCCCCTACGCCAGGTTGTACGTTCGTCTCTCGCTCGAGGGAAAGAGACGAGAGGCGGCATTCAGTCGACCGCGGCGGTCGGGGGTTGCTTCTTCCTACTCAATGGTTCGTTTTCGGCGCAACCG
>NC_139344.1:491055248-491057748 GCF_055883805.1 Amblyomma maculatum
TAGGTAAGGGAAGTCGGCAAAACGGATCCGTAACCTTGGGAAAAGGATTGGCTCTGAGGGCTGAGCCGGTCGGGCTGGGGTCCAGAAGCAGGAATGGCACTGCACCGGGACTGGGCGAGGCTCGCCGCCGTAAAAAGCGGTGCGGCCGAGCCCGGACCAGCGTCGGGACCTTCCTGTGGAAAGCCACAGCTGTGCTTGTTCCGGGGGCTTCGTGCCCGAGGTTCTTGCTTCGGCCGGCAGAAAACAGCCAACTCAGAACTGGCACGGACCGAGGGAATCCGACTGTCTAATTAAAACAAAGCATTGCGATGGCCGTTGATCGGTGCTTGACGCAATGTGATTTCTGCCCAGTGCTCTGAATGTCAACGTGAAGAAATTCAAAAAAGCGCGGGTAAACGGCGGGAGTAACTATGACTCTCTTGTGGCTAACTATGACTCTCTTGTCCTATGATCGCCAGACAGGTGAAAAAGCAACGCCGTGCGGATCACACAACCCGCTAGGACAAGCCCTACATTTTCCTGTCCCGAGCTTCAAAATACCGCCATTAGTAACGGCCGGACGCTTGAATAACCACGGAGGGTCGCCAGCCTAGTCCAAAAGGGATGACTGGGGCAGGCAAGCCGTTGGAGTAGAGCGTCAGGCAACTTCGTTATCGGAGGTATGAATCGGTTGAAGCAACAGGGAGACGGACAGGTAGTGTAGTGGGGAGATAAGATACAGACCATCGGTCTCCGTTGTCAAGTTACTGCTTGGGGAAAATGCGAAGCACCACTCACATATGGGTTGGAGGAACGGGGTTTCCATCACCTGTATGGTCACCTGGGAGTGCTATAGCTATACCCAAGTCGATGTCATCTTCACCTCCCCGTGGTGCCCGCCGGGGCCTGCAAACACCGTAGGCTGCCGAGAAAGATGACAAGCAGAGCTAACCAAGCACTGAGCCTATGGGTCTCGACCAGTGGGCGCTTTGGTTAGATCCAGGAGCGCCGTTCAACGGCAGGGCTCCTAGGTTACTCTGTGGTTCTTTGGGTGAACGGGGCTAGTTCGGCCTATGCCTGGTGGGGCTCTTGCTGTGTGCCTGGAGCTTCGCTGGGTGCTTTGACTAGATCCACGGAGGAGTGAGTCGGCACTCTCCCGATTGGTAACCCTGAACACCCGTGATAGATACAATGGCTGGAAACCGCTTGACCGACCAGGGATAACACTGAATACGAGGCTGAGGGGCGGAATCACACGCACACCCACGAGGGTGCCCCTGCCACCCACAGGGTGACGGGGGAGGCACTGTGAATGTTCCGAAGCTCGGTAAAGAGCGCCCCACCTATGTGAAATCATGCTAGACCAACAGCGCTCGCCAGAGGAGTGGTGGGTTAGTGGGCCGATTGAGCTTAGAGGTGTCACTCACGGCTACCACTGATTTCACAGAGGGCCAACTGGCACCGTTTGGGAGGTGTTTTTTTGACCAGCCAGGAGAGAGAAGGCATGGTTTTTCACCTTCATTTATCGGGCCAGGGCAACGGCTACGCAAGGAACCCACAAAGGGTGTAGCCGGGAGGTGCATTGCGAGGGAGTGGGCTCAGGTTTGTTTTAAGCCCGGGCAATGTACCTCCACATATGGCGCCCTCTTATCGGGCACAAGGGGCAATAGCAGAACGCCCTCCCCGAAGTCCTGTGTGCCAAACGTGCGGTGTAATCGGGTTGATGGGGTTGCCATCCCCTCGACCTTAAAGCACTTGGCCAGGACATTCAAAGAAAACAAAAAGAAAGCGGCCGCCGAGTGGCGGTCGCACCAAGTCTGGAAAGGGAGGACGCGCAAACCCCCAGTGGGAGCACTGGGGGGTCCGACGCCCCCCCTGTGAATGATGGACGGTCATGCTCTGTCTTCGGTGATAGTTCGTCTGCTTCATCGGATCTATGCCAGCAGGATTCTCGGAGATGTGAAACTGGACGTACGTCAGAGGGCTTTTATACCTGTCGATGGGTGCGCCGAAAACGTCGTAATTCTGGCCACAGCGCTGGAGGAGGCCAAAAGCCGAATCCGGCCGCTTTGTATGGCGTCAGTGGACGTAGCCAAGGCGTTTGACAGGGTGAACCTAGCAGCCATCCTGAGAGGGCTCAGGAGGAAAGGGATTGCTGAGGAATTTGTAGGGTACATTGAGTCATTCTACATGGCGTCGAGTACAGTGCTCACCTATGGTGACGAAGGTCTGCTAGTGAAGCCAACCGTAGGAGTACGGCAAGGCGATCCGCTGTCCCCGCTGCTGTTTAATTTGGTGGTGGACGAATGGTTGGAGACCTTAGACCCAAACATTAAGTTCGTCGGTGCGACGGTAGAGGTAAATGCCATGGCATTTGCTGATGACATCGTCGTAATGGCAACTACGCCTGAAGGGCTGCAGGAGCAGTTGAGCAGCCTCGAAGGTTTCTTGGTTGAGCGTGGGTTGCAGCTGAACGCCGCCAAGTCACTATCCCTCACTTTGTTACCGAGTGGGAGAAGGA
>NC_139344.1:491062748-491065248 GCF_055883805.1 Amblyomma maculatum
AAAGTGCAAGAGACCTTTTTGTTCAGCGATGAATCCGAATCGCCGTTTTCTTTTTGTTTCGCATTTCCGAAGTTTGCAGAAGATTTTCTAAACCCCCTTAACCGCGGTTTGCGAGAGGTAATGCGACAATACCTTTTTACTTTTTTTTTTTTTTTGTAAAGTCCTCTCGAGCTATTTCTAATTACACTGGCGCAAAGTTTGCTCACAAAAGTGGCTGTGTGGCACTTTCTCCAGTTTTATTGCATAAAAAAAAAATTTCTTTTTGTGTGTGTGTGTGTGTGTGTGTGTGCGTGTGCGTGCGTCGGGAGGCAGTTTTACTCACTTCACTCCCTTCAGCAGCTGAATTTAGTGGTAAAGAATCTGCGAGAAACCGCGACAAACTTGAGGCAGCACTACGAATGTTGCAAATGTTGCCTGCAATATTGCAATATTCAATTCGCTGAAAACATTTAAAAATTTACGCATCGCTAATGGAAGCAGTTCGCTTCCATTAGCGGCTTTCCCGCGCTAAGCTTTGGCGACGACTCGTCCCTCGATCAAGACGTCGCGCGGACGCGCCTTTGTTACAACACTTCTTTAGGCGCAACGAGCTCCAGGAAGAAAAAAAAAAAACTGCAAAAACGTTCTATCTCCCTACCCGATATCGCCCCGGCAGACGCGGTTTAGGAAAGCGACCGGCTGAGTATTATTTACACCCTTCTTGCCTTTTCGGGGCGAATTGATTTCGAAGGCTCAAATAAACAATTTCAACCTAGTTTCTCTGTCAGGACCGCTGTTTTACATCATGATCGCGGTGCATTTGTTGCATAAGTTTTCGCACCACTTCTTTAGGCGCAACGAGCTCCATGCAAAAACTGAGCTGCGGCGACGCCGCTCTATCTCCCTACGCGATATCGCCCCGGCAGACGCCCTTCACAGTTCTCCTCTTGTGGTCCGACTTCAGAGGTTTTGAGAAAACGCGGGTAAACTAGCGACGTGAACTAGCGACCAGCATGAAGGGCTCGATGCCATTTTAATGCAGAAAGCATTTAAAAATCTACACAAATCTAATTAAGCGCGTGAAAAAATATTAAAAGGACGTGAAAATTGGTCCCATTTGGTCCCAAAATTGGTCCCCGATCAAGACTTGACGCGGACGGACGGCACGCGTTTGCTACAACAGCTTTCGCGTCCCTTTTCTAGTCGCAACGAGCTCCATGGAGAAAGAAATGGCAAGGTGTACTGCGGCAAAGCCGCTCTATCTCCCTACGCGATATCGCCCCGGCAGACGCGGTTTGGAAAAGCGGCCCGCAGTTCGTCCCAGAGTATTATTCACACCCTTCTTGACGTTTCAATGCGAATTGATTTCGATGGCCCCAATAAACAATTTCCTTCACTGTATTTTTACGAATCGCTGGACACTCAACAGCCAAGTTTCTGCTCTGAGGACTAATTAAGCGACCGCTGTTTAACATGCGGTGAGACTGGAAACTTTAGAAAATTACGGATGTGTAACTGTGGAGTGAACCTTGCCGGCTCGTAAATAA
Source organism: Amblyomma maculatum (assembly GCF_055883805.1). Classification (NCBI taxonomy): domain Eukaryota; kingdom Metazoa; phylum Arthropoda; class Arachnida; order Ixodida; family Ixodidae; genus Amblyomma; species Amblyomma maculatum. Next base: position 491,064,275 of record NC_139344.1, read on the forward strand.
ATTCGTGTTTGTTAATTCCAATGCTAAATTTCTTACGATTTACGCATTTACTGGGATGCTGGCCAGGGCCGTACTTTTTTTTTTTTTAACAACTTTATTCGTATGTGCGGAATTGGTGACAAGTGGCAATCGCAACAGTTCTTGTATACATTGAAAATGCTTTTTCTGTGTCTTTGTGTGTGTATCGAGAGGCAGTTCTACTCAATTCACAGTTCTCCTCCCACACTAGGCGACTTGTGGTCCGATTTCAGTGGTAAACAGGCTTTGAGAAAACGCGGATAAACGACGGGAGTAACAAAATTTCCCCTCTCGCCGTACGTGAACTAGCGACGAGCATGAAAGGTTCGATGCCATTTTAATGCTGCGAGCGTTTAAAAATTACGCAAATCTAATTCAACGCGTGAAGAAATATTAAAAGAACGTGAAAATTGGTCCCATTCGCAAGATTAGGCTGCTTTAAGTCGGCTTTTCCGCGCTACACTTTTGCGACGACTCGTCCCCCGATCGAGACTTGACGCGGACGAATGGTACGCGTTTGCTACAACAGCTCTGGCGCCTTTTCTTTAGTCGCAACGAGCTCCATAGAGAAAGAAATGGCAAGGTGTGCTGCGGCAAAGCCGCTCTATCTCCCTACGCGATATCGCCCCGGCAGACGCGGTTTTGAAAAGCGGCCCGCAGTACGTCCCAGAGTATTATTTTGCACCCTTCTTGACGGTTCAATGCGAACTGATTTCGAAGGCCCCAATAAACAATTTCCTTTATTGTATTTTTACGCAGCGCTGGACACTCAACGGCCAAGTTTCTGCTCTTAGGACTAGTTAAGCGACCGCTGTTTAACATGCGGTGAGACTGGAAACTTAAGAAAATTACGGATGTGTAACTGTGGAGTGAACCTTGCCGGCTCGTAAATAAATTCGTGTTTTTTAATTCCAATGCTAAATTTCTTACGATATACACATTTACTGGGATGCTGG
>NC_139344.1:491067748-491083624 GCF_055883805.1 Amblyomma maculatum
CGGCAGACGCGGTTTGGAAAAGCGGCCCGCAGTTTGTCCCAGAGTATTATTTACACCCTTCTTGACGTTTCAATGCGAATTGATTTCGATGGCCCCAATAAACAATTTCCTTCATTGTATTTTTACGCATCGCTGGACACTCAACAGCCGAGTTTCTGCTCTGAGAAATAATTAAGCGACCGCATGCTTAACATGCGGTGAGACTGGAAACTTAAGAAAATTACCGATGTGTAACTGTGGAGTGAACCTTGCCGGCTTGTAAATAAATTCGTGCTTTTTAATTCCAATGCTAAATTTCTTACGATATGCACATTTACTGGGATGCTAGCCAGGGGCGTATTTTTTTTTTTTTTAACAACCTTATTGTATGTGCGGAATCGGTGACAAGTGGCAATCGCAACAGTTTTTGTATACAGTGAAAATGCTTTTTCTCTCTGCGTGTGTGTGTGTGTGTGGAGAGGCAGTTCTACTCCCTTCACTGTTCTCCTCCCACACTAGGCGACTTGTGGTCGGATTTCAGTAGTAAACAGGCTTTGAGAAAACGCGGGTAAACGACGGGAGTAACAAAGTTTCCCCTCTCGCCGTACGTGAACTAGCGACGAGCATGACAGGTTCGATGCCATATTATTGCTGCAAGCGTTTAAAAATTACGCAAATCGAATTCAACGCGTGAAGAAATATTAAAAGAACGTGAAAATTGGTCCCATTCGCAATATTAGGCTGCTTTAAGTCGGCTTTTCCGCGCTACGCTTTTGCGACGCTTTTGCGTCCCCCGATCGAGACTTGACGCGGACGAATCGTACGCGTTTGCTACAATAGCTCTGGCGCCTTTTTTTTAGTCGCAACGAGCTCCATAGAGAAAGAAATGGCAAGGTGTGCTGCGGCAAAGCCGCTCTATCTCCCTACGCGATTTCGCCCCGGCAGACGCGGTTTGGAAAAGCGGCCCGCAGTACGTCCCAGAGTATTATTTACACCCTTCTTGACGGTTCAATGCGAACTGATTTCGAAGGCCCCAATAAACAATTTCCTTCACTGTATTTTTACGCAGCGCTGGACACTCAACAGCCAAGTTTCTGCTCTTAGGACTAATTAGGCGACCGCTGTTTAACATGCGGTGAGACTGGAAACTTAAGAAGAAAGAACTGAGGAGCGAACCTTGCCGGCTCGTAAATAAATCCGTGCTTTTTAATTCCAATGCTAAATTTCTTACGATATGCACATTTACTGGGATGCTGGCCAGGGGCGTATTTTTTTTTTTAACAACTTTATTGTATGTGCGGAATTGGTGACAAGTGGCAATCGCAACAGTTTTTGTATACAGTGAAAATGCTTTTTCTCTCTGCGTGTGTGTGTGTGGAGAGGCAGTTCTACGCCCTTCACAGCTCTCCTCCCACACTAGGCGACTTGTGGTCCGATTTCAGGGGTAAACAGGCTTTGAGAAAACGCGGGTAAACGACGGGAGTAACAACATTTTCCCTCTCGCCGTGCGTGAACTAGCGACGAGCATGACAGGTTCGATGCCATATTATTGCTGCAAGCGTTTAAAAATTACGCAAATCGAATTCAACGCGTGAAGAAATATTAAAAGAACGTGAAAATTGGTCCCGTTCGCAATATTAGGCTGCTTTAAGTCGGCTTTTCCGCGCTACGCTTTTGCGACGCTTTTGCGTCCCCCGATCGAGACTTGACGCGGACGAATCGTACGCGTTTGCTACATACAATAGCTCTGGCGCCTTTTTTTTAGTCGCAACGAGCTCCGTAGAGAAAGAAATGGCAAGGTGTGCTGCGGCAAAGCCGCTCTATCTCCCTACGCGATATCGCCCCGGCAGACGCGGTTTGGAAAAGCGGCCCTCAGTACGTCCCAGAGTATTATTTACACCCTTCCTGACGTTTCAATCCGAACTGATTTCGAAGGCCCCAATAAACAATTTCCTTCACTGTATTTTTACGCAGCGCTGGACACTCAACAGCCAAGTTTTTGCTCTCAGGACTAGTTAAGCGACCGCTGTTTAACATGCGGTGAGACTGGAAACTTAAGAAGAAAGAACTGTGGAGCGAACCTTGCCGGCTCGTAAATAAATCCGTGCTTTTTAATTCCAATGCTAAATTTCTTACGATATGCACATTTACTGGGATGCTGGCCAGGGGCGTATTTTTTTTTTTAACAACTTTATTCGTATGTGCGGAATTGGTGACAAGTGGCAATCGCAACAGTTTTTGTATACAGTGAAAATGCTTTTTCTCTCTGCGTGTGTGTGTGTGGAGAGGCAGTTCTACTCCCTTCACAGTTCTCCTCCCACACTAGGCGACTTGTGGTCCGATTTCAGTAGTAAACAGGCTTTGAGAAAACGCGGGTAAACGACGGGAGTAACAAAATTTCCCCTCTCGCCGTACGTGAACTAGCGACGAGCATGACAGGTTCGATGCCATATTATTGCTGCAAGCGTTTAAAAATTACGCAACTCGAATTCAACGCGTGAAGAAATATTAAAAGAACGTGAAAATTGGTCCCATTCGCAATATTAGGCTGCTTTAAGTCGGCTTTTCCGCGCTACGCTTTTGCGACGCTTTTGCGTCCCCCGATCGAGACTTGACGCGGACGAATCGTACGCGTTTGCTACAATAGCTCTGGCGCCTTTTTTTTTAGTCGCAACGAGCTCCATAGAGAAAGAAATGGCAAGGTGTGCTGCGGCAAAGCCGCTCTATCTCCCTACGCGATTTCGCCCCGGCAGACGCGGTTTGGAAAAGCGGCCCGCAGTACGTCCCAGAGTATTATTTACACCCTTCCTGACGTTTCAATCCGAACTGATTTCGAAGGCCCCAATAAACAATTTATTTTATTGTATTTTAATGCAGCGCTGGACACTCAACAGCCAAGTTTTTGCTCTCAGGACTAGTTAAGCGACCGCTGTTTAACATGCGGTGAGACTGGAAACTTAAGAAGAAAGAACTGTGGAGCGAACCTTGCCGGCTCGTAAATAAATCCGTGCTTTTTAATTCCAATGCTAAATTTCTTACGATATGCACATTTACTGGGATGCTGGCCAGGGGCGTATTTTTTTTTTTTAACAACTTTATTCGTATGTGCGGAATTGGTGACAAGTGGCAATCGCAACAGTTTTTGTATACAGTGAAAATGCTTTTTCTCTCTGCGTGTGTGTGTGTGGAGAGGCAGTTCTACTCCCTTCACAGTTCTCCTCCCACACTAGGCGACTTGTGGTCCGATTTCAGTAGTAAACAGGCTTTGAGAAAACGCGGGTAAACGACGGGAGTAACAAAATTTCCCCTCTCGCCGTACGTGAACTAGCGACGAGCATGACAGGTTCGATGCCATATTATTGCTGCAAGCGTTTAAAAATTACGCAAATCGAATTCAACGCGTGAAGAAATATTAAAAGAACGTGAAAATTGGTCCCATTCGCAATATTAGGCTGCTTTAAGTCGGCTTTTCCGCGCTACGCTTTTGCGACGCTTTTGCGTCCCCCGATCGAGACTTGACGCGGACGAATCGTACGCGTTTGCTACAATAGCTCTGGCGCCTTTTTTTTTAGTCGCAACGAGCTCCATAGAGAAAGAAATGGCAAGGTGTGCTGCGGCAAAGCCGCTCTATCTCCCTACGCGATTTCGCCCCGGCAGACGCGGTTTGGAAAAGCGGCCCGCAGTACGTCCCAGAGTATTATTTACACCCTTCTTGACGGTTCAATGCGAACTGATTTCGAAGGCCCCAATAAACAATTTCCTTCACTGTATTTTTACGCAGCGCTGGACACTCAACAGCCAAGTTTCTGCTCTTAGGACTAATTAAGCGACCGCTGTTTAACATGCGGTGAGACTGGAAACTTAAGAAGAAAGAACTGTGGAGCGAACCTTGCCGGCTCGTAAATAAATCCGTGCTTTTTAATTCCAATGCTAAATTTCTTACGATATGCACATTTACTGGGATGCTGGCCAGGGGCGTATTTTTTTTTTAACAACTTTATTGTATGTGCGGAATTGGTGACAAGTGGCAATCGCAACAGTTTTTGTATACAGTGAAAATGCTTTTTCTCTCTGCGTGTGTGTGTGTGGAGAGGCAGTTCTACTCCCTTCACAGTTCTCCTCCCACACTAGGCGACTTGTGGTCCGATTTCAGTAGTAAACAGGCTTTGAGAAAACGCGGGTAAACGACGGGAGTAACAAAATTTCCCCTCTCGCCGTGCGTGAACTAGCGACGAGCATGACAGGTTCGATGCCATATTATTGCTGCAAGCGTTTAAAAATTACGCAAATCGAATTCAACGCGTGAAGAAATATTAAAAGAACGTGAAAATTGGTCCCGTTCGCAATATTAGGCTGCTTTAAGTCGGCTTTTCCGCGCTACGCTTTTGCGACGCTTTTGCGTCCCCCGATCGAGACTTGACGCGGACGAATCGTACGCGTTTGCTACATACAATAGCTCTGGCGCCTTTTTTTTAGTCGCAACGAGCTCCGTAGAGAAAGAAATGGCAAGGTGTGCTGCGGCAAAGCCGCTCTATCTCCCTACGCGATATCGCCCCGGCAGACGCGGTTTGGAAAAGCGGCCCGCAGTACGTCCCAGAGTATTATTTACACCCTTCCTGACGTTTCAATCCGAACTGATTTCGAAGGCCCCAATAAACAATTTCCTTCACTGTATTTTTACGCAGCGCTGGACACTCAACAGCCAAGTTTTTGCTCTCAGGACTAGTTAAGCGACCGCTGTTTAACATGCGGTGAGACTGGAAACTTAAGAAGAAAGAACTGTGGAGCGAACCTTGCCGGCTCGTAAATAAATCCGTGCTTTTTAATTCCAATGCTAAATTTCTTACGATATGCACATTTACTGGGATGCTGGCCAGGGGCGTATTTTTTTTTTTAACAACTTTATTCGTATGTGCGGAATTGGTGACAAGTGGCAATCGCAACAGTTTTTGTATACAGTGAAAATGCTTTTTCTCTCTGCGTGTGTGTGTGTGGAGAGGCAGTTCTACTCCCTTCACAGTTCTCCTCCCACACTAGGCGACTTGTGGTCCGATTTCAGTAGTAAACAGGCTTTGAGAAAACGCGGGTAAACGACGGGAGTAACAAAATTTCCCCTCTCGCCGTACGTGAACTAGCGACGAGCATGACAGGTTCGATGCCATATTATTGCTGCAAGCGTTTAAAAATTACGCAAATCGAATTCAACGCGTGAAGAAATATTAAAAGAACGTGAAAATTCGTCCCATTCGCAATATTAGGCTGCTTTAAGTCGGCTTTTCCGCGCTACGCTTTTGCGACGCTTTTGCGTCCCCCGATCGAGACTTGACGCGGACGAATCGTACGCGTTTGCTACAATAGCTCTGGCGCCTTTTTTTTAGTCGCAACGAGCTCCATAGAGAAAGAAATGGCAAGGTGTGCTGCGGCAAAGCCGCTCTATCTCCCTACGCGATTTCGCCCCGGCAGACGCGGTTTGGAAAAGCGGCCCGCAGTACGTCCCAGAGTATTATTTACACCCTTCTTGACGGTTCAATGCGAACTGATTTCGAAGGCCCCAATAAACAATTTCCTTCACTGTATTTTTACGCAGCGCTGGACACTCAACAGCCAAGTTTCTGCTCTTAGGACTAATTAAGCGACCGCTGTTTAACATGCGGTGAGACTGGAAACTTAAGAAGAAAGAACTGTGGAGCGAACCTTGCCGGCTCGTAAATAAATCCGTGCTTTTTAATTCCAATGCTAAATTTCTTACGATATGCACATTTACTGGGATGCTGGCCAGGGGCGTATTTTTTTTTTTAACAACTTTATTGTATGTGCGGAATTGGTGACAAGTGGCAATCGCAACAGTTTTTGTATACAGTGAAAATGCTTTTTCTGTCTGCGTGTGTGTGTGTGGAGAGGCAGTTCTACTCCCTTCACAGTTCTCCTCCCACACTAGGCGACTTGTGGTCCGATTTCAGTAGTAAACAGGCTTTGAGAAAACGCGGGTAAACGACGGGAGTAACAAAATTTCCCCTCTCGCCGTGCGTGAACTAGCGACGAGCATGACAGGTTCGATGCCATATTATTGCTGCAAGCGTTTAAAAATTACGCAAATCGAATTCAACGCGTGAAGAAATATTAAAAGAACGTGAAAATTGGTCCCGTTCGCAATATTAGGCTGCTTTAAGTCGGCTTTTCCGCGCTACGCTTTTGCGACGCTTTTGCGTCCCCCGATCGAGACTTGACGCGGACGAATCGTACGCGTTTGCTACATACAATAGCTCTGGCGCCTTTTTTTTAGTCGCAACGAGCTCCGTAGAGAAAGAAATGGCAAGGTGTGCTGCGGCAAAGCCGCTCTATCTCCCTACGCGATATCGCCCCGGCAGACGCGGTTTGGAAAAGCGGCCCTCAGTACGTCCCAGAGTATTATTTACACCCTTCCTGACGTTTCAATCCGAACTGATTTCGAAGGCCCCAATAAACAATTTCCTTCACTGTATTTTTACGCAGCGCTGGACACTCAACAGCCAAGTTTTTGCTCTCAGGACTAGTTAAGCGACCGCTGTTTAACATGCGGTGAGACTGGAAACTTAAGAAGAAAGAACTGTGGAGCGAACCTTGCCGGCTCGTAAATAAATCCGTGCTTTTTAATTCCAATGCTAAATTTCTTACGATATGCACATTTACTGGGATGCTGGCCAGGGGCGTATTTTTTTTTTAACAACTTTATTCGTATGTGCGGAATTGGTGACAAGTGGCAATCGCAACAGTTTTTGTATACAGTGAAAATGCTTTTTCTCTCTGCGTGTGTGTGTGTGGAGAGGCAGTTCTACTCCCTTCACAGTTCTCCTCCCACACTAGGCGACTTGTGGTCCGATTTCAGTAGTAAACAGGCTTTGAGAAAACGCGGGTAAACGACGGGAGTAACAAAATTTCCCCTCTCGCCGTACGTGAACTAGCGACGAGCATGACAGGTTCGATGCCATATTATTGCTGCAAGCGTTTAAAAATTACGCAACTCGAATTCAACGCGTGAAGAAATATTAAAAGAACGTGAAAATTGGTCCCATTCGCAATATTAGGCTGCTTTAAGTCGGCTTTTCCGCGCTACGCTTTTGCGACGCTTTTGCGTCCCCCGATCGAGACTTGACGCGGACGAATCGTACGCGTTTGCTACAATAGCTCTGGCGCCTTTTTTTTTAGTCGCAACGAGCTCCATAGAGAAAGAAATGGCAAGGTGTGCTGCGGCAAAGCCGCTCTATCTCCCTACGCGATTTCGCCCCGGCAGACGCGGTTTGGAAAAGCGGCCCGCAGTACGTCCCAGAGTATTATTTACACCCTTCCTGACGTTTCAATCCGAACTGATTTCGAAGGCCCCAATAAACAATTTATTTTATTGTATTTTAATGCAGCGCTGGACACTCAACAGCCAAGTTTTTGCTCTCAGGACTAGTTAAGCGACCGCTGTTTAACATGCGGTGAGACTGGAAACTTAAGAAGAAAGAACTGTGGAGCGAACCTTGCCGGCTCGTAAATAAATCCGTGCTTTTTAATTCCAATGCTAAATTTCTTACGATATGCACATTTACTGGGATGCTGGCCAGGGGCGTATTTTTTTTTTTTAACAACTTTATTCGTATGTGCGGAATTGGTGACAAGTGGCAATCGCAACAGTTTTTGTATACAGTGAAAATGCTTTTTCTCTCTGCGTGTGTGTGTGTGGAGAGGCAGTTCTACTCCCTTCACAGTTCTCCTCCCACACTAGGCGACTTGTGGTCCGATTTCAGTAGTAAACAGGCTTTGAGAAAACGCGGGTAAACGACGGGAGTAACAAAATTTCCCCTCTCGCCGTACGTGAACTAGCGACGAGCATGACAGGTTCGATGCCATATTATTGCTGCAAGCGTTTAAAAATTACGCAAATCGAATTCAACGCGTGAAGAAATATTAAAAGAACGTGAAAATTGGTCCCATTCGCAATATTAGGCTGCTTTAAGTCGGCTTTTCCGCGCTACGCTTTTGCGACGCTTTTGCGTCCCCCGATCGAGACTTGACGCGGACGAATCGTACGCGTTTGCTACAATAGCTCTGGCGCCTTTTTTTTTAGTCGCAACGAGCTCCATAGAGAAAGAAATGGCAAGGTGTGCTGCGGCAAAGCCGCTCTATCTCCCTACGCGATTTCGCCCCGGCAGACGCGGTTTGGAAAAGCGGCCCGCAGTACGTCCCAGAGTATTATTTACACCCTTCTTGACGGTTCAATGCGAACTGATTTCGAAGGCCCCAATAAACAATTTCCTTCACTGTATTTTTACGCAGCGCTGGACACTCAACAGCCAAGTTTCTGCTCTTAGGACTAATTAAGCGACCGCTGTTTAACATGCGGTGAGACTGGAAACTTAAGAAGAAAGAACTGTGGAGCGAACCTTGCCGGCTCGTAAATAAATCCGTGCTTTTTAATTCCAATGCTAAATTTCTTACGATATGCACATTTACTGGGATGCTGGCCAGGGGCGTATTTTTTTTTTTAACAACTTTATTGTATGTGCGGAATTGGTGACAAGTGGCAATCGCAACAGTTTTTGTATACAGTGAAAATGCTTTTTCTCTCTGCGTGTGTGTGTGTGGAGAGGCAGTTCTACTCCCTTCACAGTTCTCCTCCCACACTAGGCGACTTGTGGTCCGATTTCAGTAGTAAACAGGCTTTGAGAAAACGCGGGTAAACGACGGGAGTAACAAAATTTCCCCTCTCGCCGTGCGTGAACTAGCGACGAGCATGACAGGTTCGATGCCATATTATTGCTGCAAGCGTTTAAAAATTACGCAAATCGAATTCAACGCGTGAAGAAATATTAAAAGAACGTGAAAATTGGTCCCGTTCGCAATATTAGGCTGCTTTAAGTCGGCTTTTCCGCGCTACGCTTTTGCGACGCTTTTGCGTCCCCCGATCGAGACTTGACGCGGACGAATCGTACGCGTTTGCTACATACAATAGCTCTGGCGCCTTTTTTTTAGTCGCAACGAGCTCCGTAGAGAAAGAAATGGCAAGGTGTGCTGCGGCAAAGCCGCTCTATCTCCCTACGCGATATCGCCCCGGCAGACGCGGTTTGGAAAAGCGGCCCGCAGTACGTCCCAGAGTATTATTTACACCCTTCCTGACGTTTCAATCCGAACTGATTTCGAAGGCCCCAATAAACAATTTCCTTCACTGTATTTTTACGCAGCGCTGGACACTCAACAGCCAAGTTTTTGCTCTCAGGACTAGTTAAGCGACCGCTGTTTAACATGCGGTGAGACTGGAAACTTAAGAAGAAAGAACTGTGGAGCGAACCTTGCCGGCTCGTAAATAAATCCGTGCTTTTTAATTCCAATGCTAAATTTCTTACGATATGCACATTTACTGGGATGCTGGCCAGGGGCGTATTTTTTTTTTTAACAACTTTATTCGTATGTGCGGAATTGGTGACAAGTGGCAATCGCAACAGTTTTTGTATACAGTGAAAATGCTTTTTCTCTCTGCGTGTGTGTGTGTGGAGAGGCAGTTCTACTCCCTTCACAGTTCTCCTCCCACACTAGGCGACTTGTGGTCCGATTTCAGTAGTAAACAGGCTTTGAGAAAACGCGGGTAAACGACGGGAGTAACAAAATTTCCCCTCTCGCCGTACGTGAACTAGCGACGAGCATGACAGGTTCGATGCCATATTATTGCTGCAAGCGTTTAAAAATTACGCAAATCGAATTCAACGCGTGAAGAAATATTAAAAGAACGTGAAAATTCGTCCCATTCGCAATATTAGGCTGCTTTAAGTCGGCTTTTCCGCGCTACGCTTTTGCGACGCTTTTGCGTCCCCCGATCGAGAGTTGACGCGGACGAATCGTACGCGTTTGCTACAATAGCTCTGGCGCCTTTTTTTTTTTAGTCGCAACGAGCTCCATAGAGAAAGAAATGGCAAGGTGTGCTGCGGCAAAGCCGCTCTATCTTCCTACGCGATTTCGCCCCGGCAGACGCGGTTTGGAAAAGCGGCCCGCAGTACGTCCCAGAGTATTATTTACACCCTTCCTGACGTTTCAATCCGAACTGATTTCGAAGGCCCCAATAAACAATTTCCTTCACTGTATTTTTACGCAGCGCTGGACACTCAACAGCCAAGTTTTTGCTCTCAGGACTAGTTAAGCGACCGCTGTTTAACATGCGGTGAGACTGGAAACTTAAGAAGAAAGAACTGTGGAGCGAACCTTGCCGGCTCGTAAATAAATCCGTGCTTTTTAATTCCAATGCTAAATTTCTTACGATATGCACATTTACTGGGATGCTGGCCAGGGGCGTATTTTTTTTTTTTAACAACTTTATTCGTATGTGCGGAATTGGTGACAAGTGGCAATCGCAACAGTTTTTGTATACAGTGAAAATGCTTTTTCTCTCTGCGTGTGTGTGTGTGGAGAGGCAGTTCTACTCCCTTCACAGTTCTCCTCCCACACTAGGCGACTTGTGGTCCGATTTCAGTAGTAAACAGGCTTTGAGAAAACGCGGGTAAACGACGGGAGTAACAAAATTTCCCCTCTCGCCGTGCGTGAACTAGCGACGAGCATGACAGGTTCGATGCCATATTATTGCTGCAAGCGTTTAAAAATCTACACAAATCTATTTCAACGCGTGAAAGATATTAAAAGGACGTGAAAATTGGTCCCGTTCGCAAGATTAGGCTGGTTTTAGTCGGCTTTTCCGCGCTACGCTTTTGCGACGACTCGTCCCCCGATTGCGACTTGACGCGGACGAATGGTACGCGTTTGCTACAACAGCTTTCGCGCCGCTTTTTTAGTCGCAACGAGCTCCAACGAGGAAGAAGCGCCAAGGTGCACTGGGGCAAAGCCGCTATGCAGTTTTGAACAGCTTCCCGTGGTACATCTCAGAGTAATTTTTACATGCTGCATCACATTTGAAAGCGAATTGCTTTCGAAGGCCCTATAAACAATTTCTTTTATTATATTTTTTAAATAGGAAATATTATAAAATGCCATTAATATTATGGCTCTCAAATGTTGGCATGATAAAAACGATTTAATGAATGAATTTTCAAGTCACCTGAAAATCTACAGCCCTCGTTTTTTTTTTGTTTTTTTTTTTCCTCTTTACAACACTGGTACAGAGACAAACAGCTAGCGACCGCTGTAGAAACAACAAAAGCGGGACCTCACAAATTATTGCGGGGGAGATGGCGCGAGCAAAACTTGATTTTTTTATTTTGTGTTCAACAAACTTTTCGCAAGGTGAACCTTTTTCGCGTGCGACTAATCCCTTTCGATTAGTGCCGTGTGGTGAATTCCAAGGGCACGAGACGCATCCGTAAGCTCGATTTCAAAGTAACGAGCCGTGCGGCAAAGCCGAACTTCGCCCCGGCAGACGCGCAAAAAGACCCAAGTAGGTCTGGGTATTTATCGCTGCATATATATAGGGCCCTAGTGGCTCAGGCAACCAAGACATTTTGAAGCGCGCGCTCGAACGGCAAAGTCCAAAAGCTGTTTTGCGCACCCAGCCGGCCGCGAAACGACAAGATTTCGCAATCTCGGAATGAGAGCGGCTGCACAGCTAGGGGTTCATAAACGAGCATTGCTCGACTTCGACCAAAGTTGGGTGAGCGCGTCACCGCCCCGCGCGCGCCGGCGGCAGAGTCCACGACTACGGGCACCGGCGGGGTGCCGCAGCGCGCCGTTGTCGGTTGCGCACGATTCGGCGCTTTCTGCGGCGCAGCCCTTTCGAGCAGGTCCGCGCGCGTGCACCATATTCCACGAGTACGGCCGCGGTCGGGGCGCCGCGGCGCGCCGTTGCAGGTCGCGCACGAGCCAGCGCTTTCTGCGGCGCAGCCCTTTCGAGCAGGCCCGTTCGCGTGCAGCTTAGTCCACGAGTACGGCCGCGGTCGGGGCGGCGCGCCGTTGTAGGTCGCGCAAGAGCCAGCGCTTTCTGCCTGCGCTGCCCTTTCGAGCAGGCCCGCGCAGCATAGTCCACGAGTACGGCCGCGGTCGGGGCGCCGCGATGTGCCGTCGTAGGTCGCGGACGATTCAGTGCCTTCTGGGGCGAAGCCGTTTCGAGCAGGGCCGCTCGTTCGCGGCCGCTGCGGCGCGGCAGGGTGTTCGTGTACGGCCGGCGAGACGCACCACTGTGGGACTGTTTTGCATTGAAGGGCTCACGTTCTCGGTGATCATTTCTCGAGTACGATTGCGGGCGCCGAGCGCGCGACGTGCGCGCACGATTCGCCGTCTACTTTACGGCGGATTTTCCTCGAGTACGGCCAGTCGTTTACCCAGGAAGGTCTGGGCATTTATCGCTGCTATTATATGGGGGTGTAGAGGCGGCGGACCAACACGCTGTCTCGACCCCACGGCATTCGTCTGCAGCCTCATCCGCGTCTGCGATGGGGGCTGGTTGTCGGACGACGCTGTTTCCACTGTGTTTTGAGGTGTGTTCCGTGCTGTCCGGAACTCGATTCCGAGCAAGTGCGCCGAAGACGCGGGCGTGTCCCGTCGTCTGGCGGCTTGGCCGTATCGGCAACGCAGCAAGCGCCGTCCGGTGCACGAACGCCACGGCCTCGTGCCGCGTGCGCACCGGTGAGCGCGTTACAAATGTTTCTGCCCAAAGGCACGTGCTCTCTTGCCGCGCGACGAGATCCGGCCCCACGGGGCGGACGTCGCAGCGAGCTCGAACGACGCACAAAATAAGATGCGTCGCGCGCTGGGGCGCCTAAAGGCGGCCTCGAAAGCGCTGCGACAAAGGCACCCGTGGCGGGGTATTGCCTATGCATCTACCTGGTTGATCCTGCCAGTAATCATATGCTTGTCTCAAAGATTAAGCCATGCATGTCTAAGTACATGCCGAAATAAGGCGAAACCGCGAATGGCTCATTAAATCAGTTATGGTTCCTTAGATCGTTTCTTTCTACTTGGACAACTGTGGCAATTCTAGAGCTAATACATGCATTGAGCCTGAAGGCCTTTGGCTGACGGGCGCTTTTATTAGACCAAGACCCATCGGGTTCTGCCCGTACTCTGTGGTGACTCTGGATAACTTTGTGCTGATCGCATGGCCATGAGCCGGCGACGTTTCTTTCAAGTGTCTGCCTTATCAACTTTCGATGGTAGGTTACTTGCCTACCATGGTTGTTACGGGTAACGGAGAATCAGGGTTCGATTCCGGAGAGGGAGCCTGAGAAACGGCTACCACATCCAAGGAAGGCAGCAGGCGCGCAAATTACCCACTCCCGGCACGGGGAGGTAGTGACGAAAAATAACAATACGGGACTCTTTTGAGGCCCCGTAATTGAAATGAGTACACTCTAAATCCTTTAACGAGGATCAATTGGAGGGCAAGTCTGGTGCCAGCAGCCGCGGTAATTCCAGCTCCAATAGCGTATACTAAAGCTGCTGCGGTTAAAAAGCTCGTAGTTGGATCTCAGTTCCAGACGAGTAGTGCATCTACCCGATGCGACGGCTCGTACTGAACATCATGCCGGTCCTCTCTTGGTGCCCTTCATTGGTGCGTCTCGAGGTGGCCTGCGCTTTTACTTTGAAAAAATTAGAGTGCTCAACGCAGGCGAGTCGCCTGAATAAACTTGCATGGAATAATAGAACAAGACCCTGTTTCTGTTCTGTTGGTTTTTGGAATACGGGGTAATGATTAAGAGGGACAGACGGGGGCATTCGTATTGCGGCGCTAGAGGTGAAATTCTTGGACCGTCGCAAGACGAACTACTGCGAAAGCATTTGCCAAGAATGTTTTCTTTGATCAAGAACGAAAGTCAGAGGTTCGAAGGCGATCAGATACCGCCCTAGTTCTGACCATAAACGATGCCAACCAGCGATCCGCCTGAGTTACTCAAATGACTCGGCGGGCAGCTTCCGGGAAACCAAAGTATTTGGGTTCCGGGGGAAGTATGGTTGCAAAGCTGAAACTTAAAGGAATTGACGGAAGGGCACCACCAGGAGTGGAGCCTGCGGCTTAATTTGACTCAACACGGGAAAACTTACCCGGCCCGGACACTGGGAGGATTGACAGATTGAGAGCTCTTTCTTGATTCGGTGGATGGTGGTGCATGGCCGTTCTTAGTTGGTGGAGCGATTTGTCTGGTTAATTCCGATAACGAACGAGACTCTAGCCTATTAAATAGGTGCGGGGTTCCCAGCACCTTACAACCTTCTTAGAGGGACAAGCGGCTCCTAGCCGCACGAAACAGAGCAATAACAGGTCTGTGATGCCCTTAGATGTCCGGGGCCGCACGCGCGCTACACTGAAGGAAGCAGCGTGTCTTTATCCCTGTCTGAAAAGACTGGGTAACCCGTGGAACTTCTTTCGTGATTGGGATAGGGGCTTGCAATTGTTCCCCTTGAACGAGGAATTCCCAGTAAGCGCGAGTCATAAGCTCGCGTTGATTACGTCCCTGCCCTTTGTACACACCGCCCGTCGCTACTACCGATTGAATGATTTAGTGAGGTCTTCGGACCGATGTCCGGCGCGGCCTTTCGGTTGCGCCGGTCTGTTGGAAAGATGACCAAACTTGATCATTTAGAGGAAGTAAAAGTCGTAACAAGGTTTCCGTAGGTGAACCTGCGGAAGGATCATTACCGGACTGTGCTTGTCACGCCCGGCGCCGCCCCCACTTATAAGCGGGGGATGGCCTTTCACCGCGGAGTTGCGAGATTCTGAAGCCGCTTCTCTGCACAAATTGTTACGCCCAGCGGAGCTCCGTCACCAAGGGATTGTCGGACGGTCGGCTTCCGCGGGTACAAACGGCGTAACGCACCTATGACGGTGGGCTTTCGGTTATCGAAGAACTCATCCGCTTTTTCGAAGCGACGCACGGAGTCTGTGGTGCGGGCCGAGGGAAAGGCCTGCCCGCCGCCAAGGGAACGGCGGCGCTGCTGCGAAGTACGAGAGGAAACGCGGCTCGCTAGCTCTGCTGCGGCTACTTCTTTTTTGCGTCAGAGTCCGTAGCGCAGGCTCAGGGGAAGGCCTGCGCGCCGCCAAGGGAACGGCGGCGCTGCTGCGAAGTACGAGCGGAAACGCTACTCGCTGGCTCTTTTGCAGAGAGTTGCGCAGAGTCGGTAGCGCGGGCCGAGTCAGTGGCCTGCGCGCCGCCAAGGGAACGGCGGCGCTGCGGCGAAGTACGAGAGGAAACGCTGCTCGCTAACTCTGCTGCGAAGCTCTTTGCGTTCGAGTCGGTAGCGCGGGCCGAGGGAAAGGCCTGCGCGCCGCCAAGGGAACGGCGGCGCTGCTGCGAAGTACGAGCGGAAACGCTGCTCGCGGGCTCTTTTGCAAAAGGAGTAAAAGAACGACTCGGAGTCTGTAGCGCGGGCCGAGGGAAAGGTCTGCCCGCTGCCAAGGGAACGGCGGCGCTGCTGCGAAGTACGAGAGGAACCGCAGCTCGCTGGCTCTGGATGTCGTTTGCTTCGTTCAAGGCGTGGTGAACGTCTGACGCTCGCTCGTCGGGCGCGATATTAGGCGCCGTGCCGATGGCGCGAAAGGAGACTTCGGGAACAAAAAGGACGACGGGGTTATAATCCCGCACTCGAACGCATTCGCGGCCTTGAGGTTCTCTCGGGGCTTCGTCCTTCCCGGTTTCCGAGTAGTCTGTCGGTGCGCCACCGAAAAGCCGTCCGAGACACTTGTGGTTGGTGGGCTCCCGTTGCGGGAGTAGTCCGACTGACTCTCTTCTTGCGGATTGTCAAGTACGCGCTGTCCGGCTCCAATGCTGAGCGGTGCGCAAGGCCTCTTATGCGAAGTTGATAGCGGCTCCTTTGTGCAAAAGTGGTAGACGGTGGAGGATGAGATCGCGGCAGCGTGACGTTGATGGAGGTCGGTCCAAGAGGCCACCCATGAGAAGCGTCGCTGTACGGATCTATCCAGGAGCGATCCACCGGAGAGAGAAG
>NC_139344.1:491083724-491098724 GCF_055883805.1 Amblyomma maculatum
CTTCAATTTCTTATCTTGCCTTCATGACGAAGCCAACTTTACAAAAACCGGACGGCTCGCAGCAAGCTTGAATCGCTCTTGCGCGCATGCAGCTTCACACCACTTTTATGAACGTACGAGGCGCTCCGGGAGGAGGAGTAGTGCGGCAAAGCCACCGTTGTTCCACGCAGACAAGGCAGACGCAGCTGCGAAAGGGCACTTTTTTTTCTCTCTCTCTCTCTCATGCCGCATACAAACGTGTCGCACGCACGAGAAAAAAAAATATACCGAACATTAAACGAGGCAAAAAATACCATTTTTTTACACGAATGGCCATCTTTTAGCGCACACACAAGAAAACAAAAGAAAGAAATCGTGTTTTGTGCAAAGTGCAAGAGACCTTTTTGTTCAGCGATGAATCCGAATCGCCGTTTTCTTTTTGTTTCGCATTTCCGAAGTTTGCAGAAGATTTTCTAAACCCCCTTAACCGCGCTTTCCGAGAGGTAATGCGACAATACCTTTTTACTTTTTTTTTTTTTTTTGTAAAGTCCTCTCGAGCTATTTCTAATTACACTGGCGCAAAGTTTGCTCACAAAAGTGGCTGTGTGGCGCTTTCTCCAGTTTTATTGCATAAAAAAAAAAATTCTTTTTGTGTGTGTGTGTGTGTGTGTGTGCGTGTGCGTGCGTCGGGAGGCAGTTTTACTCACTTCACTCCCTTCAGCAGCTGAATTTAGTGGTAAAGAATCTGCGAGAAACCGCGACAAACTTGAGGCAGCACTACGAATGTTGCAAATGTTGCCTGCAATATTGCAATATTCAATTCGCTGAAAACATTTAAAAATTTACGCATCGCTAATGGAAGCAGTTCGCTTCCATTAGCGGCTATCCCGCGCTAAGCTTTGGCGACGACTCGTCCCTCGATCAAGACGTCGCGCGGACGCGCCTTTGTTACAACACTTCTTTAGGCGCAACGAGCTCCAGGAAGAAAAAAAAAAAACTGCAAAAACGTTCTATCTCCCTACCCGATATCGCCCCGGCAGACGCGGTTTAGGAAAGCGACCGGCTGAGTATTATTTACACCCTTCTTGCCTTTTCGGGGCGAATTGATTTCGAAGGCTCAAATAAACAATTTCAACCTAGTTTCTCTGTCAGGACCGCTGTTTTACATCATGATCGCGGTGCATTTGTTGCATTAGTTTTCGCACCACTTCTTTAGGCGCAACGAGCTCCATGCAAAAACTGAGCTGCGGCGACGCCGCTCTATCTCCCTACGCGATATCGCCCCGGCAGACGCCCTTCACAGTTCTCCTCTTGTGGTCCGACTTCAGAGGTTTTGAGAAAACGCGGGTAAACTAGCGACGTGAACTAGCGACCAGCATGAAGGGCTCGATGCCATTTTAATGCAGAAAGCATTTAAAAATCTACACAAATCTAATTAAGCGCGTGAAAAAATATTAAAAGGACGTGAAAATTGGTCCCATTTGGTCCCAAAATTGGTCCCCGATCAAGACTTGACGCGGACGGACGGCACGCGTTTGCTACAACAGCTTTCGCGTCCCTTTTCTAGTCGCAACGAGCTCCATGGAGAAAGAAATGGCAAGGTGTACTGCGGCAAAGCCGCTCTATCTCCCTACGCGATATCGCCCCGGCAGACGCGGTTTGGAAAAGCGGCCCGCAGTTCGTCCCAGAGTATTATTCACACCCTTCTTGACGTTTCAATGCGAATTGATTTCGATGGCCCCAATAAACAATTTCCTTCACTGTATTTTTACGAATCGCTGGACACTCAACAGCCAAGTTTCTGCTCTGAGGACTAATTAAGCGACCGCTGTTTAACATGCGGTGAGACTGGAAACTTTAGAAAATTACGGATGTGTAACTGTGGAGTGAACCTTGCCGGCTCGTAAATAAATTCGTGTTTGTTAATTCCAATGCTAAATTTCTTACGATTTACGCATTTACTGGGATGCTGGCCAGGGCCGTACTTTTTTTTTTTTTAACAACTTTATTCGTATGTGCGGAATTGGTGACAAGTGGCTATCGCAACAGTTCTTGTATACATTGAAAATGCTTTTTCTGTGTCTTTGTGTGTGTATCGAGAGGCAGTTCTACTCAATTCACAGTTCTCCTCCCACACTAGGCGACTTGTGGTCCGATTTCAGTGGTAAACAGGCTTTGAGAAAACGCGGATAAACGACGGGAGTAACAAAATTTCCCCTCTCGCCGTACGTGAACTAGCGACGAGCATGAAAGGTTCGATGCCATTTTAATGCTGCGAGCGTTTAAAAATTACGCAAATCTAATTCAACGCGTGAAGAAATATTAAAAGAACGTGAAAATTGGTCCCATTCGCAAGATTAGGCTGCTTTAAGTCGGCTTTTCCGCGCTACACTTTTGCGACGACTCGTCCCCCGATCGAGACTTGACGCGGACGAATGGTACGCGTTTGCTACAACAGCTCTGGCGCCTTTTCTTTAGTCGCAACGAGCTCCATAGAGAAAGAAATGGCAAGGTGTGCTGCGGCAAAGCCGCTCTATCTCCCTACGCGATATCGCCCCGGCAGACGCGGTTTTGAAAAGCGGCCCGCAGTACGTCCCAGAGTATTATTTTGCACCCTTCTTGACGGTTCAATGCGAACTGATTTCGAAGGCCCCAATAAACAATTTCCTTTATTGTATTTTTACGCAGCGCTGGACACTCAACGGCCAAGTTTCTGCTCTTAGGACTAGTTAAGCGACCGCTGTTTAACATGCGGTGAGACTGGAAACTTAAGAAAATTACGGATGTGTAACTGTGGAGTGAACCTTGCCGGCTCGTAAATAAATTCGTGTTTTTTAATTCCAATGCTAAATTTCTTACGATATACACATTTACTGGGATGCTGGCCAGGGGCGTATTTTTTTATTTTTTTTTTTTGACAACTTTATTCGTATGTGCGGAATTGGTGACAAGTGGCAATCGCAACAGTTCTTGTATACATTGAAAATGCTTTTTCTGTGTGTGTGTTTGTGTGTGTGTGTGTGTGTGTGTGTATCGAGAGGCAGTTCTACGCCCTTCACAGCTCTCCTCCCACACTAGGCGACTTGTGGTCCGATTTCAGGGGTAAACAGGCTTTGAGAAAACGCGGGTAAACGACGGGAGTAACAACATTTTCCCTCTAGCCGTAGGTGAACTAGCGACGAGCATGAAATGTTCGATGCCATTTTAATGCTGCCAGCGTTTAAAAATCTACCCAAATCTAATTCAACGCGTGAAGAAATATTAAAAGGACGTGAAAATTGGTCCAATTTGCAATGCTAGGCCGCTTTTCTTGGGCTTTTCCGCGCTGTGCTTTTGTGACGACTCGTCCCCCGATCGAGACTTGACGCTGACGAACGGTACGCGTTTGCTACAACAGCTTTCGCGTCCCTTTTTTAGTCGCAACGAGCTCCATGGAGAAACAAATGGCAAGGTGTGCTGCGGAAAAGCCGCTCTATCTCCCTACGCGATTTCGCCCCGGCAGACGCGGTTTGGAAAAGCGGCCCGCAGTACGTCCCAGAGTATTATTTACACCCTTCTTGACGGTTCAATGCGAACTGATTTCGAAGGCCCCAATAAACAATTTCCTTCACTGTATTTTTACGCAGCGCTGGACACTCAACAGCCAAGTTTCTGCTCTTAGGACTAATTAAGCGACCGCTGTTTAACATGCGGTGAGACTGGAAACTTAAGAAGAAAGAACTGTGGAGCGAACCTTGCCGGCTCGTAAATAAATCCGTGCTTTTTAATTCCAATGCTAAATTTCTTACGATTTACGCATTTACTGGGATGCTGGCCAGGGGCGTATTTTTTTTTTAACAACTTTATTCGTATGTGCGGAATTGGTGACAAGTGGCAATCGCAACAGTTCTTGTATACATTGAAAATGCTTTTTCTCTCTCTGTCTGTGTGCGTGTGTGTGTGTGTGTGTGTGTGTGTGTGTGTGTGTGTGTGTGTGTCGAGAGGCAGTTCTACTCGCTTCACAGTTCTCCTCCCACACTAGGCGACTTGTGGTCCGATTTCAGTGGTAAACAGGCTTTGAGAAAACGCGGATAAATGACGGGAGTAACAAAATTTCCCCTCTCGCCGTACGTGAACTAGCGACGAGCATGAAAACTTCGATGCCATTTTAATGCTGCAAGCGTTTAAAAATTACGCAAATCTAATTCAACGCGTGAAGAAATATTAAAAGGGCGTGAAAATTGGTCCCATTCGCAAGATTAGGCTGCTTTAAGTCGGCTTTTCCGCGCTACACTTTTGCGACGACTCGTCCCCCGATCGAGACTTGACGCGGACGAATGGTACGCGTTTGCTACAATAGCTCTGGCGCCTTTTTTTTAGTCGCAACGAGCTCCATAGAGAAAGAAATGGCAAGGTGTGCTGCGGCAAAGCCGCTCTATCTCCCTACGCGATATCGCCCCGGCAGACGCGGTTTGGAAAAGCGGCCCGCAGTTTGTCCCAGAGTATTATTTACACCCTTCTTGACGTTTCAATGCGAATTGATTTCGATGGCCCCAATAAACAATTTCCTTCATTGTATTTTTACGCATCGCTGGACACTCAACAGCCGAGTTTCTGCTCTGAGAAATAATTAAGCGACCGCATGCTTAACATGCGGTGAGACTGGAAACTTAAGAAAATTACCGATGTGTAACTGTGGAGTGAACCTTGCCGGCTTGTAAATAAATTCGTGCTTTTTAATTCCAATGCTAAATTTCTTACGATATGCACATTTACTGGGATGCTAGCCAGGGGCGTATTTTTTTTTTTTAACAACTTTATTGTATGTGCGGAATCGGTGACAAGTGGCAATCGCAATAGTTTTTGTATACAGGGAAAATGCTTTTTCTCTCTGCGTGTGTGTGTGTGTGTGGAGAGGCAGTTCTACTCCCTTCACAGTTCTCCTCCCACACTAGGCGACTTGTGGTCCGATTTCAGTAGTAAACAGGCTTTGAGAAAACGCGGGTAAACGACGGGAGTAACAAAGTTTCCCCTCTCGCCGTACGTGAACTAGCGACGAGCATGACAGGTTCGATGCCATATTATTGCTGCAAGCGTTTAAAAATTACGCAAATCGAATTCAACGCGTGAAGAAATATTAAAAGAACGTGAAAATTGGTCCCATTCGCAATATTAGGCTGCTTTAAGTCGGCTTTTCCGCGCTACGCTTTTGCGACGCTTTTGCGTCCCCCGATCGAGACTTGACGCGGACGAATCGTACGCGTTTGCTACAATAGCTCTGGCGCCTTTTTTTTAGTCGCAACGAGCTCCATAGAGAAAGAAATGGCAAGGTGTGCTGCGGCAAAGCCGCTCTATCTCCCTACGCGATTTCGCCCCGGCAGACGCGGTTTGGAAAAGCGGCCCGCAGTACGTCCCAGAGTATTATTTACACCCTTCTTGACGGTTCAATGCGAACTGATTTCGAAGGCCCCAATAAACAATTTCCTTCACTGTATTTTTACGCAGCGCTGGACACTCAACAGCCAAGTTTCTGCTCTTAGGACTAATTAGGCGACCGCTGTTTAACATGCGGTGAGACTGGAAACTTAAGAAGAAAGAACTGTGGAGCGAACCTTGCCGGCTCGTAAATAAATCCGTGCTTTTTAATTCCAATGCTAAATTTCTTACGATATGCACATTTACTGGGATGCTGGCCAGGGGCGTATTTTTTTTTTTTAACAACTTTATTGTATGTGCGGAATTGGTGACAAGTGGCAATCGCAACAGTTTTTGTATACAGTGAAAATGCTTTTTCTCTCTGCGTGTGTGTGTGTGGAGAGGCAGTTCTACTCCCTTCACAGTTCTCCTCCCACACTAGGCGACTTGTGGTCCGATTTCAGTGGTAAACAGGCTTTGAGAAAACGCGGGTAAACGACGGGAGTAACAAAATTTCCCCTCTCGCCGTACGTGAACTAGCGACGAGCATGACAGGTTCGATGCCATATTATTGCTGCAAGCGTTTAAAAATTACGCAAATCGAATTCAACGCGTGAAGAAATATTAAAAGAACGTGAAAATTGGTCCCATTCGCAATATTAGGCTGCTTTAAGTCGGCTTTTCCGCGCTACGCTTTTGCGACGCTTTTGCGTCCCCCGATCGAGACTTGACGCGGACGAATCGTACGCGTTTGCTACATACAATAGCTCTGGCGCCTTTTTTTTAGTCGCAACGAGCTCCGTAGAGAAAGAAATGGCAAGGTGTGCTGCGGCAAAGCCGCTCTATCTCCCTACGCGATATCGCCCCGGCAGACGCGGTTTGGAAAAGCGGCCCGCAGTACGTCCCAGAGTATTATTTACACCCTTCCTGACGTTTCAATCCGAACTGATTTCGAAGGCCCCAATAAACAATTTATTTTATTGTATTTTAATGCAGCGCTGGACACTCAACAGCCAAGTTTTTGCTCTCAGGACTAGTTAAGCGACCGCTGTTTAACATGCGGTGAGACTGGAAACTTAAGAAGAAATAACTGTGGGGCGAACCTTGCCGGCTCGTAAATAAATCCGTGCTTTTTAATTCCAATGCTAAATTTCTTACGATATGCACATTTACTGGGATGCTGGCCAGGGGCGTATTTTTTTTTTTTAACAACTTTATTCGTATGTGCGGAATTGGTGACAAGTGGCAATCGCAACAGTTTTTGTATACAGTGAAAATGCTTTTTCTCTCTGCGTGTGTGTGTGTGGAGAGGCAGTTCTACTCCCTTCACAGTTCTCCTCCCACACTAGGCGACTTGTGGTCCGATTTCAGTAGTAAACAGGCCTTGAGAAAACGCGGGTAAACGACGGGAGTAACAAAATTTCCCCTCTCGCCGTACGTGAACTAGCGACGAGCATGACAGGTTCGATGCCATATTATTGCTGCAAGCGTTTAAAAATTACGCAAATCGAATTCAACGCGTGAAGAAATATTAAAAGAACGTGAAAATTGGTCCCATTCGCAATATTAGGCTGCTTTAAGTCGGCTTTTCCGCGCTACGCTTTTGCGACGCTTTTGCGTCCCCCGATCGAGACTTGACGCGGACGAATCGTACGCGTTTGCTACAATAGCTCTGGCGCCTTTTTTTTTAGTCGCAACGAGCTCCATAGAGAAAGAAATGGCAAGGTGTGCTGCGGCAAAGCCGCTCTATCTCCCTACGCGATTTCGCCCCGGCAGACGCGGTTTGGAAAAGCGGCCCGCAGTACGTCCCAGAGTATTATTTACACCCTTCCTGACGTTTCAATCCGAACTGATTTCGAAGGCCCCAATAAACAATTTATTTTATTGTATTTTAATGCAGCGCTGGACACTCAACAGCCAAGTTTTTGCTCTCAGGACTAGTTAAGCGACCGCTGTTTAACATGCGGTGAGACTGGAAACTTAAGAAGAAAGAACTGTGGAGCGAACCTTGCCGGCTCGTAAATAAATCCGTGCTTTTTAATTCCAATGCTAAATTTCTTACGATATGCACATTTACTGGGATGCTGGCCAGGGGCGTATTTTTTTTTTTTAACAACTTTATTCGTATGTGCGGAATTGGTGACAAGTGGCAATCGCAACAGTTTTTGTATACAGTGAAAATGCTTTTTCTCTCTGCGTGTGTGTGTGTGGAGAGGCAGTTCTACTCCCTTCACAGTTCTCCTCCCACACTAGGCGACTTGTGGTCCGATTTCAGTAGTAAACAGGCTTTGAGAAAACGCGGGTAAACGACGGGAGTAACAAAATTTCCCCTCTCGCCGTACGTGAACTAGCGACGAGCATGACAGGTTCGATGCCATATTATTGCTGCAAGCGTTTAAAAATTACGCAAATCGAATTCAACGCGTGAAGAAATATTAAAAGAACGTGAAAATTGGTCCCATTCGCAATATTAGGCTGCTTTAAGTCGGCTTTTCCGCGCTACGCTTTTGCGACGCTTTTGCGTCCCCCGATCGAGACTTGACGCGGACGAATCGTACGCGTTTGCTACAATAGCTCTGGCGCCTTTTTTTTTAGTCGCAACGAGCTCCATAGAGAAAGAAATGGCAAGGTGTGCTGCGGCAAAGCCGCTCTATCTCCCTACGCGATTTCGCCCCGGCAGACGCGGTTTGGAAAAGCGGCCCGCAGTACGTCCCAGAGTATTATTTACACCCTTCTTGACGGTTCAATGCGAACTGATTTCGAAGGCCCCAATAAACAATTTCCTTCACTGTATTTTTACGCAGCGCTGGACACTCAACAGCCAAGTTTCTGCTCTTAGGACTAATTAAGCGACCGCTGTTTAACATGCGGTGAGACTGGAAACTTAAGAAGAAAGAACTGTGGAGCGAACCTTGCCGGCTCGTAAATAAATCCGTGCTTTTTAATTCCAATGCTAAATTTCTTACGATATGCACATTTACTGGGATGCTGGCCAGGGGCGTATTTTTTTTTTTAACAACTTTATTGTATGTGCGGAATTGGTGACAAGTGGCAATCGCAACAGTTTTTGTATACAGTGAAAATGCTTTTTCTCTCTGCGTGTGTGTGTGTGGAGAGGCAGTTCTACTCCCTTCACAGTTCTCCTCCCACACTAGGCGACTTGTGGTCCGATTTCAGTAGTAAACAGGCTTTGAGAAAACGCGGGTAAACGACGGGAGTAACAAAATTTCCCCTCTCGCCGTGCGTGAACTAGCGACGAGCATGACAGGTTCGATGCCATATTATTGCTGCAAGCGTTTAAAAATCTACACAAATCTATTTCAACGCGTGAAAGATATTAAAAGGACGTGAAAATTGGTCCCGTTCGCAAGATTAGGCTGGTTTTAGTCAGCTTTTCCGCGCTACGCTTTTGCGACGACTCGTCCCCCGATTGCGACTTGACGCGGACGAATGGTACGCGTTTGCTACAACAGCTTTCGCGCCGCTTTTTTAGTCGCAACGAGCTCCAACGAGGAAGAAGCGCCAAGGTGCACTGGGGCAAAGCCGCTATGCAGTTTTGAACAGCTTCCCGTGGTACATCTCAGAGTAATTTTTACATGCTGCATCACATTTGAAAGCGAATTGCTTTCGAAGGCCCTATAAACAATTTCTTTTATTATATTTTTTAAATAGGAAATATTATAAAATGCCATTAATATTATGGCTCTCAAATGTTGGCATGATAAAAACGATTTAATGAATGAATTTTCAAGTCACCTGAAAATCTACAGTCCTCGTTTTTTTTTGTTTTTTTTTTTTCCTCTTTACAACACTGGTACAGAGACAAACAGCTAGCGACCGCTGTAGAAACAACAAATGCGGGACCTCACAAATTATTGCGGGGGAGATGGCGCGAGCAAAACTTGATTTTTTTATTTTGTGTTCAACAAACTTTTCGCAAGGTGAACCTTTTTCGCGTGCGACTAATCCCTTTCGATTAGTGCCGTGTGGTGAATTCCAAGGGCACGAGACGCATCCGTAAGCTCGATTTCAAAGTAACGCGCCGTGCGGCAAAGCCGAACTTCGCCCCGGCAGACGCGCAAAAAGACCCAAGTAGGTCTGGGTATTTATCGCTGCATATATATAGGGCCCTAGTGGCTCAGGCAACCAAGACATTTTGAAGCGCGCGCTCGAACGGCAAAGTCCAAAAGCTGTTTTGCGCACCCAGCCGGCCGCGAAACGACAAGATTTCGCAATCTCGGAATGAGAGCGGCTGCACAGCTAGGGGTTCATAAACGAGCATTGCTCGACTTCGACCAAAGTTGGGTGAGCGCGTCACCGCCCCGCGCGCGCCGGCGGCAGAGTCCACGACTACGGGCACCGGCGGGGTGCCGCAGCGCGCCGTTGTCGGTTGCGCACGATTCGGCGCTTTCTGCGGCGCAGCCCTTTCGAGCAGGTCCGCGCGCGTGCACCATATTCCACGAGTACGGCCGCGGTCGGGGCGCCGCGGCGCGCCGTTGCAGGTCGCGCACGAGCCAGCGCTTTCTGCGGCGCAGCCCTTTCGAGCAGGCCCGTTCGCGTGCAGCTTAGTCCACGAGTACGGCCGCGGTCGGGGCGGCGCGCCGTTGTAGGTCGCGCAAGAGCCAGCGCTTTCTGCCTGCGCTGCCCTTTCGAGCAGGCCCGCGCAGCATAGTCCACGAGTACGGCCGCGGTCGGGGCGCCGCGATGTGCCGTCGTAGGTCGCGGACGATTCAGTGCCTTCTGGGGCGAAGCCGTTTCGAGCAGGGCCGCTCGTTCGCGGCCGCTGCGGCGCGGCAGGGTGTTCGTGTACGGCCGGCGAGACGCACCACTGTGGGACTGTTTTGCATTGAAGGGCTCACGTTCTCGGTGATCATTTCTCGAGTACGATTGCGGGCGCCGAGCGCGCGACGTGCGCGCACGATTCGCCGTCTACTTTACGGCGGATTTTCCTCGAGTACGGCCAGTCGTTTACCCAGGAAGGTCTGGGCATTTATCGCTGCTATTATATGGGGGTGTAGAGGCGGCGGACCAACACGCTGTCTCGACCCCACGGCATTCGTCTGCAGCCTCATCCGCGTCTGCGATGGGGGCTGGTTGTCGGACGACGCTGTTTCCACTGTGTTTTGAGGTGTGTTCCGTGCTGTCCGGAACTCGATTCCGAGCAAGTGCGCCGAAGACGCGGGCGTGTCCCGTCGTCTGGCGGCTTGGCCGTATCGGCAACGCAGCAAGCGCCGTCCGGTGCACGAACGCCACGGCCTCGTGCCGCGTGCGCACCGGTGAGCGCGTTACAAATGTTTCTGCCCAAAGGCACGTGCTCTCTTGCCGCGCGACGAGATCCGGCCCCACGGGGCGGACGTCGCAGCGAGCTCGAACGACGCACAAAATAAGATGCGTCGCGCGCTGGGGCGCCTAAAGGCGGCCTCGAAAGCGCTGCGACAAAGGCACCCGTGGCGGGGTATTGCCTATGCATCTACCTGGTTGATCCTGCCAGTAATCATATGCTTGTCTCAAAGATTAAGCCATGCATGTCTAAGTACATGCCGAAATAAGGCGAAACCGCGAATGGCTCATTAAATCAGTTATGGTTCCTTAGATCGTTTCTTTCTACTTGGACAACTGTGGCAATTCTAGAGCTAATACATGCATTGAGCCTGAAGGCCTTTGGCTGACGGGCGCTTTTATTAGACCAAGACCCATCGGGTTCTGCCCGTACTCTGTGGTGACTCTGGATAACTTTGTGCTGATCGCATGGCCATGAGCCGGCGACGTTTCTTTCAAGTGTCTGCCTTATCAACTTTCGATGGTAGGTTACTTGCCTACCATGGTTGTTACGGGTAACGGAGAATCAGGGTTCGATTCCGGAGAGGGAGCCTGAGAAACGGCTACCACATCCAAGGAAGGCAGCAGGCGCGCAAATTACCCACTCCCGGCACGGGGAGGTAGTGACGAAAAATAACAATACGGGACTCTTTTGAGGCCCCGTAATTGAAATGAGTACACTCTAAATCCTTTAACGAGGATCAATTGGAGGGCAAGTCTGGTGCCAGCAGCCGCGGTAATTCCAGCTCCAATAGCGTATACTAAAGCTGCTGCGGTTAAAAAGCTCGTAGTTGGATCTCAGTTCCAGACGAGTAGTGCATCTACCCGATGCGACGGCTCGTACTGAACATCATGCCGGTCCTCTCTTGGTGCCCTTCATTGGTGCGTCTCGAGGTGGCCTGCGCTTTTACTTTGAAAAAATTAGAGTGCTCAACGCAGGCGAGTCGCCTGAATAAACTTGCATGGAATAATAGAACAAGACCCTGTTTCTGTTCTGTTGGTTTTTGGAATACGGGGTAATGATTAAGAGGGACAGACGGGGGCATTCGTATTGCGGCGCTAGAGGTGAAATTCTTGGACCGTCGCAAGACGAACTACTGCGAAAGCATTTGCCAAGAATGTTTTCTTTGATCAAGAACGAAAGTCAGAGGTTCGAAGGCGATCAGATACCGCCCTAGTTCTGACCATAAACGATGCCAACCAGCGATCCGCCTGAGTTACTCAAATGACTCGGCGGGCAGCTTCCGGGAAACCAAAGTATTTGGGTTCCGGGGGAAGTATGGTTGCAAAGCTGAAACTTAAAGGAATTGACGGAAGGGCACCACCAGGAGTGGAGCCTGCGGCTTAATTTGACTCAACACGGGAAAACTTACCCGGCCCGGACACTGGGAGGATTGACAGATTGAGAGCTCTTTCTTGATTCGGTGGATGGTGGTGCATGGCCGTTCTTAGTTGGTGGAGCGATTTGTCTGGTTAATTCCGATAACGAACGAGACTCTAGCCTATTAAATAGGTGCGGGGTTCCCAGCACCTTACAACCTTCTTAGAGGGACAAGCGGCTCCTAGCCGCACGAAACAGAGCAATAACAGGTCTGTGATGCCCTTAGATGTCCGGGGCCGCACGCGCGCTACACTGAAGGAAGCAGCGTGTCTTTATCCCTGTCTGAAAAGACTGGGTAACCCGTGGAACTTCTTTCGTGATTGGGATAGGGGCTTGCAATTGTTCCCCTTGAACGAGGAATTCCCAGTAAGCGCGAGTCATAAGCTCGCGTTGATTACGTCCCTGCCCTTTGTACACACCGCCCGTCGCTACTACCGATTGAATGATTTAGTGAGGTCTTCGGACCGATGTCCGGCGCGGCCTTTCGGTTGCGCCGGTCTGTTGGAAAGATGACCAAACTTGATCATTTAGAGGAAGTAAAAGTCGTAACAAGGTTTCCGTAGGTGAACCTGCGGAAGGATCATTACCGGACTGTGCTTGTCACGCCCGGCGCCGCCCCCACTTATAAGCGGGGGATGGCCTTTCACCGCGGAGTTGCGAGATTCTGAAGCCGCTTCTCTGCACAAATTGTTACGCCCAGCGGAGCTCCGTCACCAAGGGATTGTCGGACGGTCGGCTTCCGCGGGTACAAACGGCGTAACGCACCTATGACGGTGGGCTTTCGGTTATCGAAGAACTCATCCGCTTTTTCGAAGCGACGCACGGAGTCTGTGGTGCGGGCCGAGGGAAAGGCCTGCCCGCCGCCAAGGGAACGGCGGCGCTGCTGCGAAGTACGAGAGGAAACGCGGCTCGCTAGCTCTGCTGCGGCTACTTCTTTTTTTGCGTCAGAGTCCGTAGCGCAGGCTCAGGGGAAGGCCTGCGCGCCGCCAAGGGAACGGCGGCGCTGCTGCGAAGTACGAGCGGAAACGCTACTCGCTGGCTCTTTTGCAGAGAGTTGCGCAGAGTCGGTAGCGCGGGCCGAGTCAGTGGCCTGCGCGCCGCCAAGGGAACGGCGGCGCTGCGGCGAAGTACGAGAGGAAACGCTGCTCGCTAACTCTGCTGCGAAGCTCTTTGCGTTCGAGTCGGTAGCGCGGGCCGAGGGAAAGGCCTGCGCGCCGCCAAGGGAACGGCGGCGCTGCTGCGAAGTACGAGCGGAAACGCTGCTCGCGGGCTCTTTTGCAAAAGGAGTAAAAGAACGACTCGGAGTCTGTAGCGCGGGCCGAGGGAAAGGTCTGCCCGCTGCCAAGGGAACGGCGGCGCTGCTGCGAAGTACGAGAGGAACCGCAGCTCGCTGGCTCTGGATGTCGTTTGCTTCGTTCAAGGCGTGGTGAACGTCTGACGCTCGCTCGTCGGGCGCGATATTAGGCGCCGTGCCGATGGCGCGAAAGGAGACTTCGGGAACAAAAAGGACGACGGGGTTATAATCCCGCACTCGAACGCATTCGCGGCCTTGAGGTTCTCTCGGGGCTTCGTCCTTCCCGGTTTCCGAGTAGTCTGTCGGTGCGCCACCGAAAAGCCGTCCGAGACACTTGTGGTTGGTGGGCTCCCGTTGCGGGAGTAGTCCGACTGACTCTTTTCTTGCGGATTGTCAAGTACGCGCTGTCCGGCTCCAATGCTGAGCGGTGCGCAAGGCCTCTTATGCGAAGTTGATAGCGGCTCCTTTGTGCAAAAGTGGTAGACGGTGGAGGATGAGATCGCGGCAGCGTGACGTTGATAGAGGTCGGTCCAAGAGGCCACCCATGAGAAGCGTCGCTGTACGGATCTATCCAGGAGCGATCCACCGGAGAGAGAAGGTGCTTGAGAGCGGCGGTCGAAATGTGAACAGCAGTTGTGATGTGAACAGCAGATGACCATGTGAACAGCAGAACTTTTATCAAACCCTTCTACCGTGCTGGTGCGAAACCCCTCTGATGAAACCCAATGGATGACTCTTTCTTGGTTCCTTGATAGTGCGGCGTCATAAGGGGCTCTGTGACGCGCACATGATTTTTTCGCCCATAGCACCACGGAGAAGGAAAATGGGGACCGCACGCTGCTCACACGCTTCCTCTCGAGTAGCACTATCACTGCACAAGCCTTTTCGCAGAGGCGCAGCGCCCGAGCCGCTTGCAGGCTGGCACAGAGGCCGAACGAAACGCTGCGAGATGTTGCAGGAGTTGGACGAAACTGCGACACTGGAGACCAGGGGAAAAGCCTGGGTGTCTGAAACCCTTTGTTGTACTGTACGGAATTGAACAAACCAAACGCACGACTCTAAGCGGTGGATCACTCGGTTCTCGGGTCGATGAAGAACGCAGCCAGCTGCGAGACTTGGTGTGAATTGCAGGACACACTGAGCACTGATTCTTCGAACGCACATTGCGCCCTTGGGTCTTCCCTTGGGTTCGTCTGTCTGAGGGTCGGATCATATATCAAGAGAGGCGCCGGCGCCCGGGGATGGCGTCGCCGGCGACTCGTTTTGACCGTGTCGGCATCAAGGACGGCTCTGTACGAAACGCCGAAGATCCCTCGAAAGACTTTGCGCAAATTGAGGAGAGACGTGGGTCGAACCCTTGCGCCCGCGCGAAAGGCGGTCGAGTCGGGGTCGCCCTGCGCCACGCTTTGTGCCGAGGGCCGCGCAGGCTGCCAGTTGCGCGTCGTCCGGGCCTCCGAGAGAGGCGATTGCCGCAGGAAGGGATTACCTGCAGTGCGGTCGTTCAAGGGAGACGAGGCCGGAAGGACGAGCGCCAGAGCGGCATTTGCGGGCTGGCCTACGGAGAGAGTGGAAACAAACTTTCCTCGCGAAACGCGAGAGACGGGAGCGCCTGGTCCGGGCACGCCCGCGCGAG
>NC_139344.1:491101224-491118724 GCF_055883805.1 Amblyomma maculatum
AACATGGGTCAGTCGGTCCTTAGGGAAAGGAGAAATCCTTTCAGAAGCGGGCGCGTTTGTGCAGCTCTGTCTGTCGAATCGGAGACGCCCCGCTGCAACCGAAAGGGAATCGGGTTAACAGTCCCGAACCCGGCTACGGAGATCGGTCCTTCGGGGCCCAGTGCGGCAACGCAAACCAGCTCGGAGACGCCGATGGGAGCCCCGGGAAGAGTTTTCTTTTCTCTGTAAGGAGATCGAGTCCCTGGAATGGGTTCACCCCGAGATAGGGACGGTGGCTCCGTAGAGCAGTGCGGCTCTTGCGCTGTCCGGTGCGCTCCTGTCGGCCCTTGAAAATCCGAGTGAGGGAGTGTGATTTTCGTGCCGGACCGTACCCATATCCGCAGCAGGTCTCCAAGGTGAACAGCCTCTAGTCTCTAGACCAATGTAGGTAAGGGAAGTCGGCAAAACGGATCCGTAACCTTGGGAAAAGGATTGGCTCTGAGGGCTGAGCCGGTCGGGCTGGGGTACAGAAGCAGGAATGGCACTGCACCGGGACTGGGCGAGGCTCGCCGCCGTAAAAAGCGGTGCGGCCGAGCCCGGACCAGCGTCGGGACCTTCCTGTGGAAAGCCACAGCTGTGCTTGTTCCGGGGGCTTCGTGCCCGAGGTTCTTGCTTCGGCCGGCAGAAAACAGCCAACTCAGAACTGGCACGGACCGAGGGAATCCGACTGTCTAATTAAAACAAAGCATTGCGATGGCCGTTGATCGGTGCTTGACGCAATGTGATTTCTGCCCAGTGCTCTGAATGTCAACGTGAAGAAATTCAAAAAAGCGCGGGTAAACGGCGGGAGTAACTATGACTCTCTTGTCATAGTTACTCGAAGGCCGCCTAGGGCAAAAGATCCCAAAGACATTCCCCAGGTTGAGCCCATCAATCGTAAACAGCGGAGAAAGCTTAGGTTTCTCGAGCATCAGCGGCTCTACAAGTTGGGCCCGGCTGTTCTGGGGGATGCTCTTCTGATGGGCGGGGAGTCACCGGGCTGCCCTCTTTCGGACCTTCACGATCTTTATGACGAAATATTTGGTGGGGAGTCATCCCCTCCTGAGCGCCCGGTGCACTCAGACTTTAAGCTGGAGGTTTCCGAAGAGCTCTTCACCATGGATGAGGTCTCCGCAGCTATAAGGAAACTCCAGGCTAAATCAGCAGCAGGCCCTGATGGCCTTACGGTGCCGGAGCTCCGCAAGGTCCCCGCCAGTGTCCTAGCGCTTGTCCTGAACAATTGGTTCGCATTTTCCACTATTCCATTGGAGATGCGAGTCGCTCGGACAATCTTCATCCCTAAGTGTGCCAATCCTAGTGGCCCAGGAGACTTCAGGCCTATCACGGTCTCGCCTATTCTATACAGGCTTTTTGCGAAGGTCCTGCTGCAACGGCTCGCGGCGAACAATAGGTTCCACCGATTTCAGGCTGGCTTTGCAGACGGAAACAGCACGTCATCCAACCTGCTGCTCCTACAGGCTGTCATGCGCGCCTTTAAAAAGAAGCGGCGCCCACTGTTTGCAGCCAGCCTGGATGTTCGGAAAGCCTTCGACAATGTATCGCACCTGGCATTGTTTTCTGCATTGCAGGAGCGGGGGGTGCCCACTAGGTACATAGAGGTACTTAGAGAGATGTACCGCCACTCCACCACCACCTTCTGGACGGATGGTACCACGGATGGCATCAGGGTCCCTGTGAGGAGAGGGATCAAGCAGGGTGACCCCTTGTCACCCTTCCTGTTCAACTGCGTTTTGGATCCCCTTCTCCAGGGGCTCAATGACTCCTCCCTTGGCCTTTCCCTCGGGGGCTCACACATTTCATGTCTCGGATTCGCGGACGACTTGCTCCTGGTGTCCGACACCTTGGAGGGACTCAAGGCCCTACTCAGTCAAACTGAGGCTTACCTCAAGAACATAGGCCTATTCCTAAATCCGCAGAAGACGCAGTATTTTGGTTGGAGGGTGGACCACTCCATGAAGTCCTTCAACTACGAGCTGCCCCCCGTCATGGTGGCTGGCGCATTCGTCTCTCCGATTGGACGTAGTGGCCCCATTCGTTACCTGGGCCTGGACCTCTTTGTCAACAAGGCCCCCAAGGTGGCCGGTGAGAAAACCTTGAGGCTTATGGAACTTATTGCGGGAGCCGCTCTGAAGCCTTTTCAGAAACTCCACTGTTTCCGACAACTGATCATGCCTGCCTTTCTCTACACAGCTTCCAACTCCTTGGAGGTGGAGTCAGAAGCAGGGAAATTGGATCGCCTCCTTGGAAAGGCTGTGAAGAAGGCTTTGCATTTGCCCCACAGTTTTCCGAACACACACCTGTGGATGCCATCACGCTGCGGCGGCCTCGGCCTGATTCAGCTTAGACGAGTGGCACAATCAGTCCAGCTGAAGGCCCTTGCCAGGCTATTGAGGCTCGGCGAGCCCGCAGTGGATGAGCTGTTTGATCTAGTCCTTCACAAAAGCTACAAACGTATCTCCGATGCTTTTGAGGTGCCAGAGGGCACAACAGCGCAGCAGGACCTCGCTCGAGCGATAAAGAAAGGATCCCTGCAGTGGTGGAAGAGGCTGCAGGGAGGCTATAACAACAAGGACCTTTTTGCGCACAAAGCTCAATTTACTGCGAACGCGTGGCTCTCACACGACTCCAAACTCCTCCGGGACGGAGATCGCATCAAGGCCCTCCGTCTGCGCACTAATTTATACCCTACACGAACCCTGCACAATCGGCACTCAACCGATCCAGCCGACCGTATCTGCAGGCGCTGCAAGAAAGCACCAGAAACTGCCTACCACATTCTCCAAGAATGCAGAATTCTTGATCAACCGAGGACAGCCCGGCACAATTACCTCGCCCAGCAAGCTGAGCGAATGGTGAGAGAGAAAAATCCCACCGCAACTATTTTGCGTGAGAAGACGTTTTCTGCACCAACCGGTGCCCGGCTAAGGCCGGACATGATTGTGGAGGATGGCGATGATGTCCACATCGTGGACTTTGCAGTTACTTGGGACACAAATGTTGGCATTCTTAGCAGCATGTGCGCTTACAAGAGGCAGAAATACGAGTGCCTCAGGGGTCTCTTCCCGGGGAAGAACGTCTCCGTTTGGGGGATGGCGTTTGGGGCCCGCTCAATGTTATGCAACAATACCTTAGCTGCCGGACAGGCATTGGGCCTTACAAGAGCCGACCTCGGTTGGCTCTCCGCTAAGGCACTGCTGGGCAGCATCATCGTGCTCAGCAGATTCCGCAGCTTAGTCGTTTAGAGAGGTCTTATTTTTATTCTTTTTTTTAACCCTTTGCTTTGTGTTTCGCTAACTTGCTTTTATGTTATTTTACCGGCTTTTCCGGCGCGTCGTATAACTTTTTACCCGTTGCCCCCCGAGACTTTGCCTGTACACCTACAAATTTTACTTTTTTTCTTTCTGACACTGCGGCACACCCTAGCGGGGGCTTGCAGTGCAGTCAAGTGGGCTAATGACCAGTAATGGCGAAGTTTCACTTCGCCCACTTGGCCACGCAAACCCATTTTTCTAGGCACACTCTCGGGGGGCTACCTAACCCTGACCACATCAGGGAAATTTTAGTTACTAGCCAAATGCCTCGTCATCTAATTAGTGACGCGCATGAATGGATTAACGAGATTCCCACTGTCCCTATCTACTATCTAGCGAAACCACAGCCAAGGGAACGGGCTTGGCAAAATCAGCGGGGAAAGAAGACCCTGTTGAGCTTGACTCTAGTCTGACTCTGTGAAGAGACATGAGAGGTGTAGCATAAGTGGGAGGTCGCGGGATACGGCCTCGTTTCGGCGGGGTCCTCGTGGCCGTCAGTGAAATACCACTACTCTCATCGTTTCTTTACTTACTCGGTGGAGCGGAAAGCGGACCAATGTGTTGTCCACGCTTCTAGCGCCAAGTGCGGGTTCCCGTGACCCCTTCGGGGCGTTGCGGAAGGCCTGCACGATCTGTTCCGAGGACAGTGTTACTTTCCGCACTCCGCACTTTTTCGGAAGAGTGCGGAAAGTTTTTCCGCACTTGCGGACGTGTCTGGCCGCTGCTCCTGCTGCTCGAGCTTGGCACGCGCTCGGGTTCTATCGGCGCTTGCCCGCAGCCTATTTCCAGGCTGCGAGGCCTAATTCATTTTCTCATTTTTTGCAGACGCAGCTGCCTTCCTGACTTTTCGGCTGCATTCTCGGTCCCGACGGCGGTTCCCGCCGGCTCTCCGCAAGGTCGCCCGGCGGTTTTTGAGCAGCATTTGACGGCGCCTGACTTAGACTGTGCCCGCTACCGCCGGCACTTGACTTCACCGCCGGTCGGTCGCGCTGTTCGTGCGACTGACTGGCGCACATTCTTGTTGAAGCGGCGACCTTCGCCCGCGGCCCTCCCGGTCCGCTGGCGAAAATTTTTCGCCGCATCAAGTGACATTTCCCCTTGTGCTGCGCCGGCTGCCGCTAGGCCTTTTCGGGCTCAGCCGTGCGCAGCCTCTTGTCCTACTTTGCCAACGTCATGCCGGCGAAAAGACCATCCACGTCGGCCTCGCAGTCATCGGAGGAGGCGAGGGCGATACATTCTGTGTCGCCCTCCAATTCTCCTCCGTCGCGGGGGCCCACTACACCAGCCCGGAGTCCTGGCTCGGCGTTTTCTGACGGCGGCGACGCTGTCATCGCCGCGGTCACGGAACGGCGACCGCCCGCTTCTCCGCGGGCCGGCGCCGAGTCCCGCGATTCAGGTGAGCGGCCCGGTGTCGCGTCGGACGCCGTCGCTGAGCGGTCGCCCGCGGGGACTGCCACCTCGAACGAGCCGCCTCCTCGAGACGAGGCGATCAACAACGAAACATCGGCGGACGAGCCGCCGCTCACCGAGCGGCTCGAGCTCGGTTTTGCGGCGATGCCCGCTTTCGAAGACGTGGCGAAAATCCAGGACGAGCTGACGCGCCTCGTCAACGCGCCTGAGAGCAAGCTGGCGCTTGCTCTCCGCTCGTCAATTACAAGACTTTTCGGCGGTGTCGTGGCGCGCTGCGCCCAGTACCAGGCGCTGGCGTCCGATGCTCGGGGCCGCGCCGAGGTGCTCCGCGAGATGTGGGCGGCCGAAAGGAGGGAGTCGTCTAGTCTCCGCGACCGCCTCTCGAGGGCGGAGGAGCGCCTTCGGGCGGCTGCGGCGTCCGGGTCGCCTGCGACACCATCGTTTGCGAACATCCTGAGGATGTCGCCCGGACGGCTCCCTGAGTCGTCGTCGGCCGCACGTCCATCACCGGCCGACCAACGTCCTCGGGATCTAGACAGGCAGGTTTCTAACCACGTAGCCTTTCTCACGCCTACCTCGCCAACTCTAACTGCGGCGCAGGTGATTCAGACATTAAAACAAAACATCACTCCAGAGGAAGAAGGAATCGGGCCCGTCACCCTCAGGCCCACGAGCGCGGGGGTGACGGTCCTCGCCACAGACAGAACGACGATTAACAACCTAAAAAATGCAGTAGAGAGAAATGAAACAACTAGAACGCTACTCGCGATAAGAATAGCTGAGCGCCGTCGGCCACATATTAGGGTCTGGGGTGTGGACCCCGACGTGGCCGACGACGACCTCGTATCGAACATAGTTTCAAAGAACAGAGATTTAAATCTCAACCAGCAGGACATTTCTAGAAAATACACGTTTAAAGCGCGCAACGGAACAAAAACCCATGTATTAAGCGTAGACGCTGGTGCTTATAAAAAGATCATGGATAAAGGCAAACTGAACATCGGATGGTCCTCTGCAAACTTGGCAGAGGACCTTCACGTGCCTATGTGCACGTTTTGCGCCGCATACGGGCACTCGCGTCGCAACTGCCGCGCGTCTACTGATGCGAGCAGGGCGACCTGTACGCGCTGCGCGGGGCCGCACGCGGCGACCGACTGCGCCGTCACTGAGGGCGGCGCCTCGGTTGCGTGCGCTGTGTGCCGCCGCGCTGGTCGCGAGGGTCCGCCGCACAGCGCCGGCTCGAGCGAGTGCCCTGTACTGGCCGCAAGATTGGCGCGATTGCGCCAAAGAACCGATTATGGAACTTGACGGAAAAGGGCCGCCGCGGTCGAGGGAGCAGAGAACCGTGCTTCTTTTTCTTCTCTCTAAAATTACAAAGGGCACCCAGTGGTCCACTCAAATTCTTCTTCTTCTTTCAAATTACATTGTTCGACGAGCGAGTAAAACAAACAATTCTAATAATTATACCATTCAGTTATTTCCGCAATACACTAATAAGATTTCTTCAACACATCTTTTACTTTCTTCCAAAAATTATAAACCTCGCTCTACTATTATTATTTCTGCCACACGGTTCTCTGCTTCCCTCGACGGGCGCTTGCAATCTATAGGCCCTACGCTGCCGGTGCAAAGGGGAGCCATGTTTGTGTTAGCCTTCAAAAAATTTCACAAATATTTTCTAAACCTTTTCTCTTTTCTTTTAACATTAACATTTCGTTACGCCCACCCGATGGATATTTTTACAACTCCCATGTCCCTTCTTTATTTATTATTTACTCGTTTCCTTTCCAGTAACTTCTTTTTCCAAAAATCTTTACATGACAGCACTGGGTGCGCTTTTTCACCTCCTTTTCTTCTTCCTTCAAACAAATTCCAAGCTCGTTCAATAATTGGGAATTTCGAAGCATGGCTCTCCTTTCTAAGGCAGCGCTTTCCAAGCCAAGTATTTTGTTCACGGCGGTTGCGGCGGATTTTTCGGAATCATTTCCCGACGAACGCCGTCCGGAGTTCACATATTTATACTCCAAAAATAAGGCCCCTCAAATTCCGAGGGGCACTTCTATTCCATATTGTTTTTTTTTTTTTTTCCATTCGTCAATTGGTATTTTTTTTTTTTTCCCGGACGGCGTTCCATGTTCCACCAAAGAATTGTTTTTCCCAGGTGTGGTCCGCAAGAATTTTTACAGACAGTGGTCCAAAAAATTGGTTATATTCATTGCATTTTTTTTTTTTGTGTCTTTCTTTTCTTTTCACAAATTTTAAATGGAAATGACATTTAACACGTCTTTCAAATTTATACAAGCAAATTTGGACCACTGCAGAGCGGCCACACCTGTTTTGGTGGAACAAATGAATTCCGGGAATTACGATTTCGCTCTGGTGTGCGACCCTTACACCAGAGCGGATGCGATTCCGGGAGTCCCCACCGATTGGGTGGTGTTCCGTGCACCATCGCAGCCGCGCTGCGCAATATTTGCGCGAACAAAAAATTTCGATTATTTCCCAGTTAAATTAACGCAGCGCGTAATCTCCGTTCTTTGCGCGTCTACCACACAATCTTTTCTTCTGGTGGCGGCCTACGCGCCGCCCCATTTCCCTATGTCACCCACCCTGGACGACATCACAAATTCGCTTATTCTAACCGAAGGTACACCCGCGGTTGTAGCTGGCGATTTTAATGCCAAGCACACCGCGTGGGGACCGGAGACTTGTGATGCGAGGGGAGGTGAGTTCCTTCGCTTCGCGATGTCTTCCGGGCTCCTAATATTAAACGATCCGGCCTCAAATCCAACCTATTCGACTCCATACACAGATAGCTGGATCGACATCACCCTCGCTTCCCCGTCATTGGTGCGGGCGGGGCTTGAGTGGGAGGTGTCGGATACCAGCACATTATCTGAACATAAATATATAACCGTAAAAATTGGTGCCCAGGGTGGTCGCAAAGAAAAGCGATTGACATATAGGGATACAGGTAGATTATTGGCTCATTTATCTACCTGTACTTTCTTTGATTCTGTGGTCGGCGCGCAATTGGGTTCGGCGGACGGACTTGAATTAATACTCTCTAAATTTTACGAAATTTACGACAAACTAAGAAAAAAGTATTCGTCCTCGCGTCGGGATGCAAACGCACCACAATTTGATCACACACCATGGTGGACAGACGAATTGGCTTTAAAACGCAAAAAAGTCCGCGCATTGCGCAGGCGATACCAACAAACAAAGGATTATCTCCTGCGCAAAGAATTCGGCATACAATATTACACAGCTCTGGCCTCGTTCCGCGCCGAGGTTTCTTCGGCGCGTGATTCTCACATTAGAGAAATGGCCAGAGCTGCATTAAAAACGTCCATCTATGGAAAAACCTTCAAAATTGCATTCAACCGAACGCGAGGACCAATAATTTTGCCACCGATAAAATATCCGGATAATTCGATGACCAAATCAACATTAGAAACAGCCCAGTTGCTTCTAAATTCCCAGGTAGCGTGCGACAGGGAGGCGGACGACCTACCGAGCCACGCCGAGGTCCGCGCCCTAGCGGCGGACATTAATATAGGGGGTCCGGACGACGTGCCATTCACTTTTGGCGAGATTGACATGGCGGTCGGTCGAGTCAAGAATGGCACGGCGTCTGGCCTCGACGGCTTGACTCCCAGGGTCGTCCGCGCTCTGTGGCGCGATCATCCAAAATTCTTTATATTTATTTTCTCTGCGGCACTGAAACTAGGCCATTTTCCGATGGTCTGGCGAAAGGGCCGCATAATCTTTTTGCCCAAACCGGGTCGCCCTCCGGAGGTAGCCGCGTCATACAGGCCAATTGTCATGAACTCTACGCTAGGCAAAGTGTTGGAGCGACTGCTGTACGGCCGCATATATCACTTTCTCGCCAAACAAAAATTACTACACGAAAACCAATTCGGCTTCACACGACAGCGTGGCGCAGTGCACGCTCTGCATGCCCTGGTTACTAAAATTCGAGAATTGCGGGCAGCTGGCCTCCACGCACTACTAATATCTATAGATTTCAGAGGCGCCTTTGACAGCGTCTGGCATCCGCTGGTTGTCGGTTCGCTCCGCGACTGGGGATGCCCGAGAAATCTCTGCGCGCTGCTGCGGTCATTTCTATCAGACCGCGAGGTGGTTTACCGCTGCAAAGCGGGAGACACGGTAGCGCGTCCCACCTTGGGCAGCCCGCAGGGTTCTCCGCTGTCACCGCTCCTTTGGAATATTGTGGTGCGTGGATTGCTCGACCTGCCGATGCCAGAGGGGGTATCGCTCCAGGCCTATGCGGACGACGTCGTCGTCCTTGTGCCTGGCCCCAAGAGGGGGGAGCTGCAAAGCTTGGCGGAGGACGCTCTCAGCCGAGTGGCGACGTGGGCAAAACTGGCGAGAGTTACCATCAGCGCGGAGAAAACGGTGTGCGTCCTTGTCTCTCCGGTTCGGGGAGGTATGGGTCGCACACCTCCGACCGTTCGCCTTGACGGTGTGCGCTTGCAATTCAAGCCTTCCGTCAGGGTCCTCGGCGTTTTCTTCGACCGCACTCTCTCCTTTATAGCCCACGGCGACCATCTCAAGGAGCGCGCTGAGTTGCTTTCCTCCCGTATTAGCACCTTTTTGCGGCTAAGCGGTACTCCGGCACCTAAGCAGGTCAGGGCACTTTACAACCAGGTAGTGCTGCCCGCAATTACTTATGCCTCTCCCGTTTGGTGGACTGAGCGTCCTCATTCGGGACTCCGTGCTAGGCTAACAACTGTGCAGAGGGCCCCGTTATTGGCGTTGACGGGAGCCTACTGCACAACTAGCACGAAGGCACTCCAAATTTTACTCCGCGCGCCGCCTATTCAGTACGAACTGGATAGGCTAAACGCCGAGTTTGCATTATTTGCATTAAAATTGGATATATCATTCGGCACACACTCGTTCAGGGCATCAGAGGTGGAGCGGCCGTATGACGACAGTCTTCAGCATCCTGCAGAGGTTTATTCTTTCGAACACGTCCGTCTAGACGTGGCGACCGCGGCGGCTGTGGCGTCGTCGCCTGCGTCGCACGTCTACACCGACGGTTCGTATACTTCTGCATTTGCCGGCGCAGCGTACGTCATCTTTTCGCCCCGCGGCCGCATATCATCGGTCGGCCGCTTTCGTGTTGAGGGCGCATCAGGTGCGTACGGCACTGAATTAATTGCATTCGAGGAGGCGGTCAGAAGTGTGGAGAGCGCACGGGAGTCGCATCCAGTGTATTTTTACACGGATTCGCTTTCTCTCCTCACTGCGCTCTCTGTTTATACCACGACTGACCCCAGAATAGCCTTGATAAAGCAAATTTTAGCGGCGGTCTCCTCCCGAAGGCAGGTTCGGTTGTTTCATGTTCCCGCTCACCAGGGAATACTGGGCAACGAATTGGCTGACATAGTTGCATCTAGAGCCAGCCGATCGCCGCGTGTGAGAGTCTCGGTGCAGTCAAAGATTGTGATCCGAGCTCTCATGCGCAGGGTGGTTCTTGCCAACTGGGCTGTTTGGTGGCAAAATAATAATGAGGGAACAGAAATTTATTCTTGGATTCCAGATGTATTACATATTCCAAATCATTTCCCTCCGCCGAAACCACTGGTCACTTTGCTGACCGGTCACGGCAGATTCCCTGCATATTTTAAACGATTCGGCATACATAGCACAAGTTCTTGTCCTTGTGGACACCAAGAAGGCAGTGTCACTCATTATTTGACTCAATGTCCAATTACAAAATCAATTGTCGATAAATTGCCTAAATTCGGAAATAATCAAAATTTAAATTATATACATTGGCTTGGAAATAAAAAATCATGCGCTTTGCTATTGCAAATCGTCTCTGTTATAAGTAACAATTTACCAAATTATGGAAGACAATAGACATAACTTAACATAAGACAAAACACACACCCCCGTCGCTCATCCGGATTATGAGAGGGCCTATCAGGCCAAAGAGGTGGACCAAAACTGGTCCGCCCTCTCTGATCTGAGGTAGCGGAGAGGAGTTAGTTAAAATTAATTGTACATATGTACATATTTACAATTTATTATACAATGTACATATTATAAATAACTTTTCAACACTCTTAAAAATCAAATGCCACTTGTAAATATTTGTAAATTATTTGTAAATATGTACATATTTATAGTTTATTATTTAGTCCACATATTACACATAAAAACACATCACACTTTTCTTCATTCTTAAAGATTATTCGGCACCAGTGTCTCAGTACTTAAAACTACACACACAGTTACTTAACAATAAACATTATACAATTTCATTTTTCACATCCCTCTTCCACTACACATCAAATCCCCAAATCCTCATTCTCTCTACTCATTTACTCAACCTAAATTAACATTCCTCTTCCTACCTAATGTTTAATTTCACATCCTATTTTCATTTTCATTTTACTCCATTACTTACACTCATTTTTAAATTCCTTCCATCTTCTTTCCTATACATCATTTCTACATTCCCTCTTTCATTATCCTTTCTATTCTTTTAAACAATTTTCCTCATCATTTAAACACACAAAAAAAAAAATTCAATACATCCTGTCTCATTGTCCTTTTTATTCATTTAAATAAGTTTACTCATCACTTCAAAACTAATAAAATGTTATTTTGGTGTTTTTTTTTTTTTTTGAGTGTGTGTGTGTGTATTTCTAATATTTGCTTGTCCCATTCTGGGCACTTCTATTGAAAAAAAAAAAAAGAGATCACAATCCAATAAACCAGCTCTGTGAGGTACGCCCACCTCTGTGCTCGCTGAGCCCTTAGGATACAGATGTGCTACCGTGCCCACCTTTTATTTTTTCAATTGGCTTTTTAACTAAAATAAGCGCTTTGGCCGACTGGGCCCTTTTTATTTAATTTTGATTGGTTTAAGCCTGTTATAGCTTAGCTGGTGCAGGCTATTTCTCATTCCGCTTTATTTTTGACTTTATTTTCCAACATTGTCAGGAATGAGACTTTGGATTGGGGCGGTCTCATTCAGACCGCCCCAGTCCGCCCCAGACCGCCCTGCATGAGACCGGGGCGGTCTCATGCAGGGAGTCTCATTCCTGGCAATGTTGGAAAGTAAATTCAAAAATAAAGCGGAATGAGAAAAAGCCTGCACCAGCTAAGCTATATCAGGCTTAAACCAATCAAAAATAAATGAAAAGGGCCCAGTCGGCCAAAATGTTTAAATTTGGTGGAAAAAGCCAATTATAAAAATAAAATTGGGCACGGTAACGCATCTGTGTCCGAAGGGTTCAACGAGCACAGAGGGTGGGCTAGCCTCGCAGAGCTGTTTTATTTACTGGGGGATAATAATCAATAAAGGTGCCAATTTAAATATTAATTACATATACTAGAAATTTTGTCAATAAAGGTATACATAGACAACCCCGTTCCCCTCCCCCAAGAAAGAACATCTAATTTTATTTGTCGAATAAATTTTCCGTTGTTGTTAGGATTGATGGTTGTGGGCGAATTTTGAAGGCAGGAGGTCCGGAGCGATCTGAAAATAAAAATTTGGGAGAGAACACAACAAAAGAGGAAGACAGAAGGAATAGAAAAGAAGGATAACATAAAGGAATAATTGTAAATGTGGAAAAATTATGGTATATACATATACACAATTTACACATTCAGTATTTACAGGTCTATATACAAAATATATTTTAAAGAAAGGGCATATGTACATTATATATACATATATATACACTATATACAGTATTTACAAAAGTACAGTATGTACACATATATACACAACATACAATATTTACAAAATTGAAATCGCAAGTTCAATTATTCTTTTCAGGGCGAGCACGAGAGTGCTCACCTCATTTGGCCTGATTGGCCCTGGTCCTACTCTTTCGGCTAGGACGTGTTTTTCGGAGCTCCGCCAGCTCGAGCGCTTTCACGCGACCG
The DNA here is from genome assembly GCF_055883805.1 of Amblyomma maculatum. Classification (NCBI taxonomy): domain Eukaryota; kingdom Metazoa; phylum Arthropoda; class Arachnida; order Ixodida; family Ixodidae; genus Amblyomma; species Amblyomma maculatum. The sequence continues at coordinate 491,113,923 of NC_139344.1, forward strand.
GCATTGCCCGGCGCTGGGCTCCAGCGCCTAAGATTTTTTTTTACCCAGCCATTACCTGGATATTTTTCAGCTGCTGCTGATTCCCGGTTCCGGTGGCGGTTCCCGCTGGCGGCCTCCCGGGCCTGCTAGCGGTTTTCGAGCCGCTTTTTCGGGCGCCACACTTTGACATCCCGACATCATCCCGCTGGGCCTCGGTAAGCCTACCGGGGCTTGCAAGGCCTGGATTTATCCCGCTGGTGGCAGGGCGCGCGGTCCCCCGCGGCCGCACCCATGCCTCCAAAACGACCGCCGCCGTCCGGCTCTCCCGCGGGATCGAGCTCGGACTTGGCGGCTACGACGCACCCTGTCTCGCCCGCGTCTTCGACCTCTTCGGAGACGCAGTTTCGCATTGCGCCGCAGACCGCGGGCGATTCCCCGTTCTCGGACACAGGGAACAACATCATCGCCGCGGTCCAGGATCAACCTTCAACATCTGCGACGCCGCCGCGGGTCGACACTGCCACCGTCGACCCGCAGTCCGGTGAGCGACCTCGTCGCGAACCGTCTCCGCGGGGCGAATCGCGGAGCGAGCCGCGCGCTGAGGAACCGGCTCAACCGGAACTACCGACATTCCACTGTGCGAGGGCGGACGGGGCGCCGCTCGCGGAGCGCCTCGACATAGGGTTCTCCGCGATGCCCGATTTCGCGGAGGTGACGAGGGTTCAGGATGACCTCGTCAGGCTCATTAATGCTCCTGAGAGCAAAATGAGCCTCCAGCTCCGCACCTCCGTTGCGGGCCTCTTCGGCGTGCTCGTCGCCCGCTGCGCGGAATACAAGTCATTGGCGTCAGATGCCCGCGGACGCGCCGCCGTCCTCCGCGAGATGTGGGCGTCCGAGAGAAAGGAGTCCTCGGAGGCTCGCGCGCGGGCGGCGTCGGCAGAGGAAAAGCTACGGGCAATCTCTGCGAGTTCTGCACATCCTTCATTTGCCGAGGTCCTGCGCGCCTCACCAACCGGACCGGAATCATCGGCACAACCAACAGCCGTTCAAATACCACCGGTTCAACGGCAAGTCAACCATCACGTTGCGTTCTTAACCGCGACATCACCAAACACAACAACCGTCGCGCAGGTCGTTCAGACCTTAAAAGCAAACATCGTTCCTGAAGACGAGGGCATAGGCCCTGTAACAATCAGAAAAACAGTAAACGGTGTCACCATACTAGCACGCGACCGCACAACCGTCGAGAACCTTAGAACTGCGGTTCAGAGAAATCCGGTTGCCAATAACGTCATGACAGTAAGAGTGGCCGAGCGGCGCCGCCCGCACATCCGGATCTGGGGAGCTGATCCCGATGTGGCGGACGATGCCGTCGTCAACAACATAATTTTGAAAAATCCAGAATTAAACTTAGATTCGCAAACCACCGAGCGGCGATATACGTTCAGGTCCCGCGACGGCTCTAAAACACACATTTTGGCCGTGGCACCTGACGCTTTCAAAAGAATCTTAGAGAAAGGCCGATTAAACATAGGGTGGTCTTCGTCGCAGGTCTGCGAAGACCTACATGTGCCCATGTGCACGTTCTGCGCGGCATATGGGCATTCGCGCAGAAATTGCCGAGCTGCTGCAGACGCAAGCAGAGCTACCTGCACTCGCTGTGCGGGAGCTCACATTGTTGCTGATTGCACAGTCTCGGACGGCGACTCCTCTGTCGCGTGCGCGATATGTCGTCGCGCCGGACGGGAGGGTCCGCCGCATAGGGCTGGATCTCGCGAATGCCCCATATTAGCCGCGAGAATGGCCCGAATGCGAGAACGCACCGACTATGGCCCACCTCCTTAGGAGCAGTGCACATGGGACGGGGGGGCGAGGGACCGTGTATTTCCCTTTCATAATTAGAAGCATCTGGCGCGGCGCAAGGCGATGCGCGCGCCAGCTCCAAATTTCGTCAAAGCATCTTCATCTTCTTCACAACGAATTTTCTAAAGCGTGCCGTATTTCTATTTCTTTTCTTCTTTCACTTCTAAAGTTAAAAACACAAACCGGCGCTCGCATTAACTTTTCTCTTTCTATGATTAACACACACCCGTTTATTTTATTTCATTTCTCTTCAACTTTAATTTTCCGTTCTAATCAGGTAGTGAGCGCTCGATTTCAAACTCTCCTGTTTATATTTATTCTACATCATTCTGCACGCTACAAACCAAGTCTTTCCTTCGCACGGTTCCCTCGCTCCTCAATCAAAAAAGACGCGCCGCTCGGTGCGTTTGCTACCATATTTTTCAACCACGCACAACGATGGCGCCTTGGAAAAATAACAAAAATATTTTTACTCCGTTCCCAAAATACATTCCTGGCCACACTCTATATTCTTTTATTTATTTTTCCTCTTTACATTTATCTTACAACCTGTCATTTTTCCCCAAATTTCTTAATTGCAGATACGCTAATTGTAAACAAACCTCAGGATATGTGTGGCCAGGTTTCAGTTCTGAGACGTGCATCTGTGCTTTCCGATTTATTTCATTCCCCTTTCATTCCTCTTTCTTTTTTCATCATTATTATTAATTCCCACCCTTATTTTCTCTCCTCCACAACACATATGCACGTCTTAGATATCGCAATGAGTCGTTTCCCCACGTGTACGCACCCATTAGCACTTGATTGGACTGTTTCCGAATTGCAAAATCGTAACAGGTTTTCCAAATCCCTATTCGGCCTCTCACTTTTAACATGACTTCCCAAATTTCCTTTTCAATTATACAGGCAAATTTAGACCATTGCAAAAATGCAACTCCAACATTATTAGACCGAATCCGAGAGGCTAATTTCGATTTCGCACTCCTCTCGGATCCCTACACGAGGGGAAACGACATTCCGGGCATCCCTGAAAATTATTTGATTTTCAAGGCGCCATCAGCACCTAGAACAGCCATCGTCGTTGCCACAAATCGTTTTGACATCTTTCCATCGTTCATCTCTTCTCGCGTAACATCGATCACTTGCTCGTCAACAACGGCATCATTTACACTCATATCAGCATATGCTCCACCGCACACTCCAATGACACCTACCCTGAACGACATACGCCAATCACTCATCACAAAGGAGGGGACACCTGCGGTGATCGCTGGCGATTTTAACGCTAAGCACACCGCATGGGGTCCGGAACTCTGCGATGCGAGGGGCGGAGAGTTTCTAAGCTTCGCAATGAGTTCCGGACTAATAATATTAAATGATCCATCTTCCCCTCCAACTTATACAACACCATACACAGACAGCTGGATAGATATTTCACTAGCTACACCCACATTGGTTAGGGCAGGTTACACATGGACAGTAACAGACACCAGCACATTTTCGGAACACAAACACATTGAAATCCGATTCGGCCACTCACCGCACGTAAAGGAGCGTCGCTTAACATACAGAGACACAACAAGATTAATACATTCACTCTCTGCCACACGATACATGGATGCCGTTGTAGGGGCAAATTTGGCTTCATCGGCAGCATTAGATTTAATTCTTCAAAAATTTCAATCTATTCGATCACTTTAGGAAACGAAATTTATCAACCACCCGTCAGGATTCTCGACATTCAATGGACGATTCGAAACAGTGGTGGACCAGCGATCTGACCGTCGAGCGCTCCAGGGTGCGCGCCATGAGAAGGCGCTACCAAAGAACACAAGATCTGGAAATGCGAAAATTTTACGGTGACATTTATTACACCGCATTGGCGAACTATCGTTCAAAAGTATCGGACGCCCGAAATTCGTTCCTCCGCGAATTGGCTAGACGATCATTACAATCGGGAATATTCGGGCGCCCGTATAAATTAGCTTTTAAAAAATACACAGCACCCATTGTTCTTCCTTCGGTGGAGCGGCCTGACGGCACCATGACATCGTCTGTGCTGGAAACAGCTCAGACGTTGTTAGACGGTCAGGTCGCATCGGATTCAATCGAAAACGATAGCGACGCTCACAGACGGATACGTATCGCTGCGGCATCCCCGTCCCTCGGAGGACCGGACGACGCCCCATTCACGCGCGACGAAGTGGGCATGGCGGTGTCCCGCGTCGTGCCGGGAACGGCGTCGGGTCTGGACGGGATAACGCCGCGTGTGGTACGCGAACTCTGGGAGCGTCACCCGAATTTCTATCTCTTTATATTTAACGCGTCCTTCAAGCTTGGCCATTTCCCAGTGGCTTGGCGAAAGGGACGCATAATTTTCCTGCCTAAGCCAGGTCGCCCTCCGGAGATGACCACATCTTATCGGCCAATAGTAATGAATTCTACTTTCGGCAAGGTGTTAGAGCGTCTGTTATACGGGCGCTTGTACCACTTTCTATCGCAATGCAAATTATTACATTCGAACCAATTCGGATTTACCAGACAGCGCGGAGCCGTACAGGCTCTACATGCGCTAGTCTCCAAATTACGAGATATAAGGAATAGCGGCCAATACGCACTTCTTATATCCATAGATTTCCGTGGCGCATTTGACAGTGTGTGGCACCCCTTGGTCCTGGCTTCGCTCGGTGACTGGGGGTGTCCGAGGAACCTCTGTGCACTGCTGCGGTCCTTTCTATCGGACCGAGAGGTGGTATTCCGCTCAAAGGCGGGAGACGCGGTCGCGCGTCCCACCTTGGGCAGCCCACAGGGTTCCCCACTGTCGCCACTTCTGTGGAATATAGTCGTGCGCGGTCTGCTCGAGTTGCCCATGCCAGAGGGTGTATCGGTGCAGGCGTATGCGGATCACGTCGTCATCCTTGTGCCTGCATCCGAAAGAAAGCTGTTGACGCAATTGGCGG